>NC_045443.1:43931004-43991355 GCF_002776525.5 Piliocolobus tephrosceles | reverse complement strand
TCTTTCTTTCTTTCTTTCTTTCTTTCTTTCTTTCTTTCTTTCTTTCTGTCTCTCTCTCTCTCTCTCTCTCTCTCTTTCAAGACAGAGTCTCACTTTGTTGTCCAGGCTAGAGTACAGTGGTGCAATCACGGCTCTCTGCAGCCTCAGCCATCCAGGCTCAAGCTATCCTCCCACCCCAGCCTCCCAACTAGCTGGAACTACAGACATGTGCCAACACATCCAACTAATTTTTGCATTTTTTGTAGAGATGGTGTTTTGCCATGTTGCCCAGGGCTGCTCCTGGAGTTGTGCACAGTGAACCCCCAGTAATTTGTCTGTTACAATTTAGGTTTTGCTGCCTCAATACTGGTTCTAGAGGTGGTTTCTGCTTTGGTAAGTTGTGATTTTATGTATTAAACTGTCTGTTTCTCTAGTTGTTGGTGCAGGTATTTGCCATGGGCCATCACTTCTCCGATGGACCAAGAAGACACATGTAAAAATTGTTCATTTTTCTATTTGTTCTGCTTCTTACTTGTTAAGATGAGTGATGACGCCCAAGCTCCTTACATGCAGGACCAAAAACTAGAAGTCCTAATTATTCTTTTAAAGCATTTGCGTTTCCCTCATTTCATGTCTGTATGTTGAGAACTATTTACTTTGAGAGATATTCGCACAATACCAAGTTCTTTAGCTCTTTTATTTTATAGAGTATTTATTAGCAATTGAAGGCTAACAGTCTATTAATGTTGAAAGTGATCTTAGAAACCATTCAGTCCAACCCATATTTTTAACGTAAAATGAAGTTCAGAAAAACTAAGCAACTTGATCAAGGTCATTGAGAGCCAAATTTGGTCAGCCTTGTGCTTTTTCTCACCACATTCCACATCTCTCAGTTTTAAATTGCTTAATTTGCAGATCTCTGTAGTAGGAATGAGTGTTTACATAGTCTACTGTTGTAAGTGGAAGTTTGGCTTAATTTCCAAAAGCATCTGATTAAAAACAGTTTTGTATGGTGAGCTCTACTCTTTGATTACTCATTTCTGCCTCCATCTCTGTTTTGTAGTGATATCAATCCTGCCTCTCTCAAGTTGCAGAGGATGGTGACCCCATTCTCTAGGCAGATTCTGTTCAGTCTAAGCCCAGGCTGGAAATCCTATTTTCTTTCCAGTGCTTAGCTTAGGAATAAACATGTGATCTAATTTGGGACATAAGAGAAAATCTACTGAGGGGCTTCTGGAAGAGGTTTCTTTGTTCCTAGGAGATAAAAACAGTAACAGATTGTTTTCTGGATGTTGCCACATCTGGATGTGAGGCCTAGAGCTCCTGCAGCTGTTTTGGGACTATAAGAGCTGAAGGGCAAATGGCAAACAGTAAAGAAGATGGATGGAGAGAAGGGAACAACCCAGATCTTGAGGACATTGCTAAGCTGCTAGACTTCCTTTACCATAGATGTTAAATTGCCTTATTGTTTGAATCATTTTAAGTTGCAGTTTTACGTTACTGGCAGCCAAAGTTAGCCTAACAGAAACAGCTATTAAATGCATATTATCTGATTTCCAAGTTTATTTTAAACATATACTTTGCTTAAATTAAATAGAAACCTAATACCTAAACATAGTGTTTGGCCCACAGTAGTAATATTTTCAGAGGAATCTAAGTACTGTCTAATTTTTATGCCACAAATTATGACCATAGTTCTCTGTTCTTCAAGATCCAAATGTTACAATGTGATGACCTACTCTCCCATATAGGCCTGCCAATTTGGGATTGTTTAGTATATTTTTATTTTTATTTTTATTTTTATTTTTATTTATTTATTTTTTTTTTGAGACGGAGTCTCGCTCTGTCACCCAGGCTGGAGTTCAGTGGCCGGATCTCAGCTCACTGCAAGCCCCGCCTCCCGGGTTTGCGCCATTCTCCTGCCTCAGCCTCACGAGTAGCTGGGACTACAGGCGCCCGCCACCTCGCCCGGCTAGTTTTTTGCATTTTTTAGTAGAGACGGGGTTTCACTGTGTTAGCCAGGATGGTCTCGATCTCCTGACCTCGTGATCCGCCCGTCTCGGCCTCCCAAAGTGCTGGGATTACAGGCTTGAGCCACCGCGCCCGGCCTAGTATATTTTTAAAACCTGAACTAAATGACTTCAATCAACAACTTCTCCTTACGGTTTGCTGTCATCTTGTGATCTACTGCTTTACTTTACACATTTATGTTACTTGCTGGACCCTTGAGGTATCTGTATTTAGGCCCTGTTAAACTGCTCTGTGCAGAGATAAAAAAAAAAAATCTCCAACCTCAATGCCCTTTACTCCAACTAGTTTCAAACATTATAGGTAGCTCAGAAAGTTTGTATCTTTAGACACTAGGGTTTGCATAGGCCAGTGCTTCTCAATCCTGGCTGCAAATAAGAATCAGCTGGGGAGAGTTTGAAGTCCTGATGTCCAGGCATCACCCCAAAGGAAGTAAGTAAGAATCTCTGGGAATGGTACTTAAAAAAATTTTTTTTTAATACTTTTAATTTTGAAATAATATGAAACTTATGAAAAAGTTACAAAAATAGTATAAAGAATTTCTGTACACAATTCATCCAGATTCTTCCTGCTAGCTTTATCATGTTCTTTCTTTCTCTGTGTGTCTCTCTAGAATACTTTTCTCTATACACACATTGCTTTCTGAAACATTTGAGAGTAAGTTGAAGACATGACACCACTTCTAAATATTTTTTTGGGCATTTCAGTGTATATTTCCTAAAGCAGGGGTCCTCAACCCCCCTGCCACAGACCTGTATCCAGTCCGTGGCCTGGTAGGAACTGGGCTGCACAGCAGAAGGTGAGTGGCGGGTGAGCAAGCGTGACTGCCTGAGCTCTGCCTCCTGTCAGATCAGGAGCAGCATTACATTCTCCTGAGTGTGAACCCTATTGTGAACTGCAGGTGAGGGATCTAGGTCGAACGCTCCTTGTGAGAATCTAGTTCCTGATGACATGAGGTGGAACAGTTTCATCCCGAAACCATTGCCACCCCCAACCCCAGCCACGTCTATGGAGAAATTTTCTTTCATGAGAGCAGTCCCTGGTGCTAAAGGACATTTTATTACACAATCGTAGAACAGTTATCAAAATCAAGAAATCAACACTGATACAATTGTGTTATCTAATCCACAAACCTTCAAATTTCTCTAAATGTTCCAGTGATGTCATTTTTCTGGTCCAGTTTCTAGACCAGGATTCTTGAATTCAAGAGCACCACTGAGTTTAGTTGTCATGACTCTTTAGTCTCCTTTAATGTGGCAACATTCCTCATACTTTTCATGACTGTATCATTAAAAAAAGTAATAGACCAGTTGTTTGTAGAATGTCTCTCAATTTGGGTTTTTAGATGTTTCCTCATGATTCAATTTAGGCTGTACATTTTTGACAGGAATATCCCATAAGTGATACTATGTTCTTAGTGCATCATTACCAGGAGGCAAATGACAGGCATTCATCTTTTAAACTCTGCCTTTGTGATTTCAACATGTGCCCAAGGTTGACAACTACTTTGGACAAATATATATGCATCCTTATTTTTCAAGCTGAATATCTTTTTAACAGATGGAACCAGGAAGTAGTTAGGAAAGAATCTTCTAATTCTGCGGAGGACAAATCAAACAAGTCAAAATTTGATGTCAAAATGTTGGGGAAATTGGTGACCTGACAGAAGGAAATAAAAGAGATAAAGAAGTAGTGAACTGTCTTTATGTTCTATCCAATTTAAGTCTGTTTCTTAAACTGCTGCTGAATAGGTCAACACATTTGGGTACTTCTCCCTATTATCTAGCCTTATTGCACTGATTAAGCTCCTTCTCTCCTGTGTGTTCTCATGACTGTGGTTCTTAGGAGTTGTAATTATCATATTTTCCTTGTATTTAAGATACCTATGCAGGGCAGTGGCTCATACCTGTAATCCTGGCACTTTGGGAGGCCAAGGCAGGTTGATCACATGAGGTCGAGAGTTTGAGACTAGCCTGGACAACATGGTGAAACCTTGTCTCAACTAAAAAAATAAAAAAAGTTAGCTGGGCGTGGTGGCAGGTGCCTGTAATCCCAGCAACTCGAGAGGCTGAGGCAGGAGAATCACTTGAACCCAGGAGGTGGAGGTTGTCATGAGCTGAGATTGCGCCATTGCACTCCAGCCTGGGCAACAAAGCAATAACTCCATCTGAAAAAAAAAAAAAAAGAAAGAAAGAAAAAGAAAAAGATAAAGGTACATACTTGTTTTCTCCATTAGGTTGTAAGTTTCCTAGGTACAGAAAGTTTTTAGTAAAATTTTATCCCCATATACCACATAGGTGGTTGTAAATTATTAGACACTCAATGAATGCTTACTGAGATAGATTATACAATGTTGCTAACCTGCATTTTCTGCTAGTGTTGAAGAAAATCAGATAAGGTGTGTACAGACTCATGGCAGATAAAGTTCGTCTGAATCACAAATTCAGAAATTCAGGTGTAAGAAATATCATATTTCTTTATTTTCAAAGGAATAACTTAATTTGAGCTTTATACTGCCAAGTGGTTAAGAAACAACTGCAAGCATTCATGGAGCTTCCCACCCCTTGCTTGAACTCATATTAAGAATTCAGAATTATGAATAGTTCCCAAATACATATAACTAGAGGGGGCATTAAGAGGAGATGGGATCTTCCTCTTCTAGTCTTTGTTTCTTGCCCATACTGATAACCTACTGGTTACATGGGACAGTTTGCTTTAGAAGTAAACAGGCTTCCAAATTAATCTGCCTTGGGGAGGTCTTGTGACGTCTCAATGGCGACATTTCTCCAAGTAAAGAATCTTAACCAGAGTTCCTCAAATTGTTGGTGTGCTGAATAATGTATAACTGGCTGATACTGAATAGGATGCTGATTCATTTTATGATGAGCTGAAGCAAGATATTTTACCGATTGTCTTGAATGTAGACATCTTCTAGCCTGTATGTTGTCATCTGTAGTTGATGATTTTAACTTCTGTATTGTACCCTCCAATGAAAAGAGGACATCTTTGGTATGAGGAGCCCTTTTTTCCTTCTTTTTAAACTTTCCTATAAAAATCTTTCATCTTGTGACAAACTCCAGAACACTCTCAACTTTGTTGGTGTGTCTTCCTGGGTCGATCTTCAATATTTGGCTTTTTATAAACCTTTATAACATTATTTCTGCCTCAACAGCCTTAATTTCAGTCAACAATATTTTACTACTGAGATGACAATTATCCTTGTCCCTGTGGTCCATATAGCTTTGATGGCTCTCTGTGGCTTTCATATCCTGGGATTTGATTATGAAGCAAACTATGTCTCCTAACTATCCTGGAGCCCAGGAGAGAAAAATTTGGCTCACAAATATTTTGGCTCACAAACTTGCTTCGATGACAAGCAAACCTTTTTACAAAAAACATGGTGCATGCCTTTCAGCAGGCCATGTACTCTCTAGTTAGTCACAGTCACTGCCACCCCTTACTCTTACACCCATGTGCTTCATACGTTTGCATGACCTTCATGCCATCGGAGACCTAGGAATTTGCTGTCCCAGTCCTTAGGCTCTACTCCTCTTACTGGTCTTGCTAATTTGCTTAGGTATGCTTCCAGCAGCCAGAGCTTGGATCCTCTTCTGGAAACTACAGACCTCTTTTCTGTCCCTCCACCCTACAGTTTCCCTACAGGGAAGCGTTCTTCCAAGCCACTGTGGTTCTTCCTACACTCTGTTCTCATTCTAACCCCTCCTCCTGTATTGGGTCACCACCATCTGCCACTTCTGTATTACCACATGCTGTCCCCTTCCGATCCCATTTATTTTCTGAAGCAGTAGGTTTTAAAGCTGTCTTTCTCTTTGAATGGGAAGAAAAGAAAATAGTAATAAATATCAGGAGAAAAAAGTTAATATTTCAAATATTATTCCAGCAGACTGTCATTCCAGGCTTTTGTGCTGTAGGGTAACAGTAAGCTAATTATTTCTGTCTCTTAGCTGAACTAGTCTATCATCAAATTATGATACTTAGTGAGTAAAATGCACAAGTAGTTTAAAAAGATAGACTACCTTGGAAATACACTTAAAATCCAATACGCTTTTCATTTTCCCACACATCTATTTTTTTACAACCTTCAACAGGTAAAACTCAAATTTTGCTAACTATAGAATTAGAGGGTGACCTTGGTATAAGATAACTGAACTAAAACTCTCACAAACTTCTCCCTACATAGCCATTATCCCAGCTTTCTCCAAATGGCTAATCAACATTCTGTTTCCTTAATCACAGTCTTCCCCTCCAAGGAAAATGTCCACATCATACTTAACTGCTCAAACCACACTTCTACCTCTGTAGATCGTATTGGGCTGCACACATTTTTGAGGACTTTCTTACCCCAGGCCATTTAAATGACATATAAATTATATTTAAAGTATTTTTTCCAATGAACACTTCCTTCTGATTGATTAGATTGTTAACTGTTTCCCATCCTGACCACAGTCTGTCTGAACATGCTGCTCACCCAGTTTGGAGGACATTTTAACTAATACACTGTTTTATTTTTGAGATTTCTGCAGCTTCGAATGGAACTGTGTTTAAGAACAGTCTTGAATTTTGCAGGAAGGGTTGGTGGTGGCTGAAAAGGTGGGTGGCTTACACTCCTTGGTCTCACAGGTGTTTATAGGATGTCTAAAACATGTCAATAAGTTTCTGGCACATCTGTAGGAGGCAGAGCCTCTCCTCTGCTAAGTAGTGGCTGTGAACCTGAAGCAAGTTCCTACACGTTTCTAAGCCTCAGTTTCTTCTTATATAAAGTGGGGCAACAGAGCTTCCCTGAAGAGTGATTTGAGGATTAATAAGACACTTAGAAAGCCTCCATCACATAGTGAGCCGCAATTATTATTATTTCTCATGTCCCTAGATTCTCCTGTTCCCCTTAAACCTTCTTTTGCATGCTCAGAGACCCTGTGCCCCTGGGAATGGTTGTGTACTAGGTGGGTTTGGGAGCAGTGGGGCTGGAGCCACAGAGCCAACAATCCTAGTGGAACCTGGGGAAGCTACTTCACCTCTCTGGCCTCAGTTTCCTCATCTGTTGACTTGAGATTTCTTTGCATTTTTCTGAAACTCCATCCACTGCAACATGCTTTTCAGATTAAAGGTAGAAGAGGGCACAGGCACATGTTTGGCTTGCTTTGTTAAAAGATCCCAGTGAATTGGGACAGATAGACCAAGCCCTAGCAAAACTTTCATATCTTAGCTATGGTAATATAACTGAAATACGTACTTTGGTTTTTGCCCCTACCACCTTCCCTTTTCCTTGCATGGAACTCCTAAATTATATCATTGGAATTTTGGGAAGTTATAAGTGCTTTTTTGTATACTAACAAAATAACTGATAGTTGGGGGCTCCCAGGTAGCTTCAGGATGAAGACTGATTGACAGGGGAACCAATTATACGATTGGAGGGTTGGAACTTTCAGCACAATATTCTGATCTCTGGGGAGAGGAGAGAAGCTGAAGGTTGAGTTGGTCACCAATGGCCAATAACT
Organism: Piliocolobus tephrosceles; assembly: GCF_002776525.5. Classification (NCBI taxonomy): domain Eukaryota; kingdom Metazoa; phylum Chordata; class Mammalia; order Primates; family Cercopithecidae; genus Piliocolobus; species Piliocolobus tephrosceles. The sequence continues at coordinate 43,983,832 of NC_045443.1, read as the reverse complement.
TAATGAATCATTCATTAATAGTGGAGCCTCCATAAAGACCCAAAAGGACTGGGTTCAGAGAACTTCTGGGTTACTGAACTTCTACATACCCCAAGAAGCCATGGAAGCTCTGTACCCCTTTCCCATACCTTGCCCTCTGCATCTCTTCTATCTGGGTGTTCCTAAGTTAGATCCTTTTTTTTTTTTTTTTTTTGAGACGGAGTCTTGCTCTGCCACCCAGGCTGGAGTGCAGTGGCCAGATCTCAGCTCACTGCAAGCTCCGCCTCCTGGGTTTACGCCATTCTCCTGCCTCAGCCTCCCAAGTAGCTGGGACTACAGGCACCCGCCTCGTCGCCCGGTTACTTGGCTAATTTTTTGTATTTTTTTTTAAGTAGAGACAGGGTTTCACCGTATTAGCCAGGATGGTCTCGATCTCCTGACCTCGTGATCCACCCATCTCGGCCTCCCAAAGTGCTGGGATTACAGGCTGGAGCCACCGCGCCCGGCCAAGTTAGATACTTATATAATAAATGGGTCAATGTAAGCAAACTGCTTCCCTGTGTCCTGTGAACCATTCTAGCAAATGATTGGGCCCCAAAAAGGGGCTGTGGGAACTCCCAATTTATAGCCATTTGGTTAGAAATTCTGGAAACCCTACTTGGAATTGGCATCTGAAGTAGGGGGAGTCTTGTGAGACTGAGCCCTTAAACTGTGGGGTCTGACTCTAGCTGTAGACAGTGTTAGAGTTGAATTAAATTAAAGGACACCCCACTGGGGTCAGCTGGAGAACTGCTTGGTGTGTGGGGAGAGGAACCCACACATCTGATGTCAGAAGTAAAATATTGAGTGTGAAGTGTCTCTGTGGGAATAGAACAAACAATTTAATTTTTCCAATCTCTTGCCACTATCCTCTGTCCTCAGCATTAAGACAACCTGGTCTTTAAAAATGAGGGGGGGGTTAGAAGTAGGTAACTATCTGAAATAGTTGCTGATGATTTGATGGTTCCAGAAAGAATAAGAAAAACATGACATGTAGCCTTATAAGTAGATACAAGATGAATTCCAAGATAGTCCAGGCCAGTTTTACCACAACACACAACTTCCTGTGTGGTTCACTCCTTCTCTCTTTCTGCTTTAACTAATGTTTCTGTCTTCTCAGTCTCTGTTTTTAAGTTTAAATTGTTTGTTTTTTTGGCCTGCTCATCTAAAGTTTGTTTCGCTGTCTGGGCTCATGAACAGTTGTGGCTAATTTGCTTCTAGCTGTTACTAAGTTCCTGTGTGTCTGTCTTGACAAGAAGATTCCTTTGACATCACTCAATTTAGAGCTAATTGGAGCCTTTCATTTGTTGCAATTATAACAATTAATTAAGCTTCGGTAAATTTGTTTAATCTTTTTTCATAAAATGAAGAATAACGATTTAGTAAAAAAAAATTTTCCTTTCTCTCCTACTATCAACAGCTTGAAGACTCTATGAAATAGTGAAGTTACTTATTTTCTTATTCTGAAATTGCAAATAGATTTCTCAAACACTTAAGTGATTCCATTTTGATCCTTTTTGGAATATTCATTTAAATTACCCAAATGTTTATTGAACCCTACCACTGAATCCTAGTGTGGAAATTTACCAGGAAAACCAACCAAAAATATAACATACAGGTTCTGATCTCAATAGTTAATAACTTTGTAGGGTGTTGCGGGAAGTCAGGGACCCCGAAAGGAGGGATGGGCTGAAGCTGTGGCAGAAGAACATAGATTGTGAAGATTTCATGGACATTTATTAGTTCCCCAAATTAATACTTTTATAATTTCTTACGCCTGTCTTTACTGAAATCTCTGAAATAAATTGTGAAGATTTCATGGCCACTTATCACTTCCCCAATCAATACCCTTGTGATTTCCTATGCCTGTCTTTAATCTCTTAATCCCGTCATCTTCGTAAGCTGAGGAGGATATATGTCGCCTCAGAACGCTGTGATGATTGTGTTAATTGTTTGTAGAGCATGTGTGTTTGAACAATATGAAATCTGGGCACCTTGAAAAAAGAACAGGATAGCAGCAATGTTCAGGGAACAAGGGAGGTAACCTGAAACTCTGACTGCCAGTGAGCCAGACAGAACAGAGTCATATTTCTCTTCTTTCAAAAGCAAATAGGAGAAATATCACTGAATTCTTTTTCTCAGCAAGGAACATTCCTGAGAGAGAGAATGCACCCTGAGGGTAGGTCTATGAATGGCCCCCTTGGAGGCGGCCATCTTTTACGGTTGAAGCCAAAGGGATGAAATAAGACCCGGTCTCCTGTGGTGCTCCCAGGATTATTAGGACAATCAAATTCCCGCCTAATAAACTATGGTCAAACAGGTTGTCTGCTGTCAAACCCTGTCTCCTGATAAGATGTTATCAATGACAATGCGTGCCTGAAACTTCATTTGCAATTTTAATTTTGCCCCATCCTGTGGTCCTATGATCTTGCTCTGCCTCCACTTGCTTTGTGATATTTTATTACCTTGTGACGCATGTGATCTCTGTGACCCACACTGTATTCACACACTCCCTCCCCTTTTGAAAATCACTAATAAAAACTTGCTGGTTTTACAGCTCAGGGAGCATCACGGAACCTGCTGACATGTGCTGTCTCTCCCGGAAACCCAGCTTTAAAATTTCTCTCTCTTGTACTCTTTCCCTTTGTTTCTCAGACCAGCCAAGACTCTTAGGAAAATAGAAAAGAACCCACATTAATTATCAGGGGTGGTTCCCCCAATAGTAGGGCAGAAGACCGTATACACAATTATTAATAGGGGCAGAGTCTATTAAATACCAGAAAACAAAAACAAAAACAAAAACATGTATTGCAAAAGTTACAATACAAAGAAAAGGTTACATCTAGCTGGGAAGGTGGTGGGGGGTGGTTAGGGAAGACTTACAGATGAAGGTAGAAGGAAGGGTAGAATTTTGGCAGGAAGAAACAGTGATGAGAGTAGAGAAGGTGTTTTAGGTCAACACAGCAGACTACGCCAAGGAGTGGAGGTGGGGAGAGCAGATCTTTCCAGGGAGAGCCTAAGTTAGCTAGACCTTGGAAGCTGAGGAAGGGTATCGTTGTGTTCATGTCAACTAGTTTATACTTCACTCCATAGCCTTCAGGGAGCCACTGAGAGTTTTTAAAAAGAAATAATATTGTCAGAACTGTGCTCAGAGCAGCTTGCTTTGATGATATTTCTTCAAGGGATGGTTAGCAGGGGTGGGCACACTACAGCCCCATGGACCAAATCCAGCCCACCATCCATGAGTTAAGAATGGTTTACGTGTTTTACAATGGTTGAAAGAAAATCAGAAGAAGAATAAAATTTTGTGACACCTGAAAATTAAGTTTCAGGATCCATGACTAGAGTTTTATTGGAGCACAGGCACACTCATTTGTTGATGTATCATCCAGGCTGCTTTTGTGCTACAACGGCAGAGTTGGGTGGTTGCAACAGAGACCATATGGTTCACAAAGCCCCAAATATTTACTATCTGGCACTTTACAGGAAAAATTTCTCAATTCCTTGTCTAGAAGTCTAGTTTAAAGAAATCAGACTTTGGACAGCTAGAAATTTCAGGGAAAAAAATGTAAAGTATACAGAACTAATACTTGTTTAGGCTTGATACCTGAAATTTTGCTGTTTATTATGGCCTAACAAAGTATTTTTTAATCATTCATTTATTGATCTACTCACCCCAAGCTAGCCGGTTAGTAACAGGTTTACTCTTGCAACCCTTGCCTCCAAAGTAGAAAACAAACAAAAATACAATCTCTAAGGCTCAATAGGCAAAGGCAAAGAAAGCACTACGTTTCCTTTCTCTTTCTTTCACCTGCTATGTCACCATGGGAAAGACACATATTCATTTTCTCATCTGTAAATTAGGTCAATAAAATCTTTCCTTCCTACCTCACAGAGAATGAAAAAATACAAGAGATAGTACTCTGTAAACTTTCAGTTGAAACATGTGAACAATAACAGTTGGATTCAGCAATTTTTTTGTTTCTTTGTTTAGACAGAGTCTCTCTCTGTTGCCCAGGCTGGAGGGCAATGGTGCGATATCGGATCACTGCAACCTCTGCCTCCCAGCAATTCTCGTGTCTCAGCTTCCTGAGTAGCCAGGATTACAGGTGTGTGCCACCATGGCTGGCTAATTTTTGTATTTTTAGTACAGACAGAGTTTCACCATGTTGGCCAGGCTGGTCTCGAACTCCTGGCTTCAAGTGATCCACCTGCCTCAGCCTCCCAAAGTGTTGGGCTTACAAGCACGAGCCACCGTACCTGGCCTAATTCAACAATTATTGAGCACCTACTGTGAGCAAGACACTACTTAGGCTTGTGGGAAACGCACTAAAAAATAAAACACACAAAAAAATGCCTAACTCTTGTGGGACCTGTGTTCATTCTTTTGAAAACGACAGTCTTGTCACCCTTTGTCTCTTCTATACCTACCCATCTCTGTTGGCAATTCCTATACTATGGAAAATTGTTCTGATTATACTTAATTGTAATGATCTTCTATTGAAGTTATTATATGCTAAATTCAATGGACCCTGCTCTGACGCAAGGGTTTTTCTTCTAGTCACCAACTCTGAGGAAGTGAAACTGCTATAAATTATTAACATTAGAGAGGGGAACCAGGCAGTCATCTTATCCATGGTAAGAATCAATTTAATTTGTCCAGATTTGTTTAAAGTTTTTAGCATGGAGGACGTAAAGATTCTTTCCTAAATGCAGACAATTTTAATTTATCTTCACCAATATCAGATAGTAATGCATTATAAAAACTCAGATGGACTCTTTGGAAGTGATCCCAAAAGGCACAACCTAAGATTATGATGCAAAATAACAAGTTATTTAAACAGTCATATGGAAGTATTTTAATAAAATTTACACTTGAAAGATCACTTCTGCAAAAATACCTACTTTTAGATGTACTTCAAATTCTTAATTTGAAAAATATTTTCTGTTGTATTTACTTTTCGGATTTGTTTATATACGAAAGTTTATCTCATTTTCTAGTGCAGGATGGACATGAAGGTAGAAATTTATCTAAAAAAACATATTTTTCTCTAATAAATTGAGATCTAGAGTGTGTTAACTTTAAATAGTGATTGTGATGTTTATGAAAGCGTGTCTGGGAGGCAGCTGTGTCTGTTGGTCTGGTGGTAAGGAAGAAGGTCTGAGCTGCAGAGAGAGGTGGACTTGACAATACGGACGTGGATGAGCATAGCACATCCAGGGAGAGCAGGCAGAGTGAGAAAAGGAGGAAAGCTAGGTTGGAGCCCTGAGTCTGATATTTAGGGGAAGGAAAGGGGAGAATATCCTGGAAAGTGGACTGAAAAGAAGCTGAGATGTACGAGGAAAGCCAGACAAATGAAGTGTTACTGAAATCAAGAGAAGAGAATGTTCAAAGAGAAGCTGGTGGCCTAAAGAGTCAAGTCTTGCTGAAACCTGTTAGGGTCAGGCCTTAGAAATGTTCTCTGGGTTAGCAATAATGAGTTCGTGGGAGATCTTCCAAACAGCATTCTCAGTGGTATGTTGGGTGCAGCAGCCAGAGTGAGATGAGTGGGAAGTGAGGAAGTGGATGACTATTCAACAAATAGCGTTAGAAAAAGATCTTTTCGAAGGGAGAAGCAACAGACGCTCACTAAATGTCTATTATATGGCAAGAATGTGAAATAAAAACAAACAAGAAATATGTTCAAGTACTTGCCCTCGAGGAATATATAAGAGTAGGATGAATTTGAATGCAGCCTAAAGTTCACTGCCATTTTCAGAAATAGAAATGTGAAGAGAAAATTAAAAATACTGGAAAGGGCACTAGTAGAGGTGTAAGAATAGAAGATGAGGACACACACTGGGGAGCTGTAAGAGATAGTCCACGGTGTCTTGAGCTGAAATTTAGAAAAAAAAAAAAAAGCTAAGATTAACCAAGGCAAACCAGAGGAAGGAAAAGTCTGAAAGTAGGAACCTGATTAGGAAGCTCCCTGCCATGGGCAACTTTCATTTGAACACCTTCAAGTTCATCCTGTTTTAAAAGCAATCATCACCACACCTTAAAAACCTCACCTTCAGCTACATATTTTTATCCAGTTCAGTTGTATGCTCTTCTTCTCTTTACAACCAAATATTTTTGTTTGTTTGTTTGTTGTTTATTATACTTTAAGTTCTGGGATACACGTGCAGAACATGAAGGTTTGTTACATAGACACACATGTGCCGTGGTGGTTTGCTACACGCATCAACTCGTCATCTACATTAGGTATTTCTTCTAATGCTATCCCTCCCCTAACCCTCACCTCCTGACAGGCCCCAGTGTGTGACGTTCCCTTCCCTGTGTCCATGCGTTCTCATTGTTTAACTCCCACTTACGTGTGAGAACATAAGGCGTTACAACCAAACATTTTGAAACGCTTCTCACCCATGCATGACTATCTCCTTTCAAAGTCCTGTTATTTACCCCAACCTACTTTTTCAGTTATATCTCCAGGTGCTTGTCTGTGGAGGCAGGGGGATGAAAGGGAATGCAGGTTGCTGATGGGCAGTCACAACACCTGTCCAAGGCAGGCCCCCGTGGGTCTGTTTGGCAGGAGCTCTCTGCGCTCTCCGTCGCTGCTGCCTCCACCTGCTACTCTTTCCTCCCTCTTATTTAAATGTCATTGGGCTTCTAACCCCTTCAGTCTTCCAGATGTTTTTTGAAACCTCTATTCAGTGCTGGTCCCTTATCTATCCTCTTTGCTATAACATTTATTTCCTTACTATGGGGCCTTGGAAGGTTCAATTTTGTTTTTGAAAATAATCTAAGAGAATAGACATAAAGAAGAAAATAGTTTTTTTTTTTAAATCCTGCTATATTCCTAATGGGATATCTTAAATGGATTTACATTCAGTGATTAAATATATCTTCAAGTTGTATACATGTTAAGTTCTTCCCTCCTTGCGGTCTTTGCCCTAACATTCTCTGTCATACTTACCAAGTTCCCTTCTTCCATTGTGGACAAGTATGTTACATTTGGAATGCTCCAATGTTTGTGTATTCCCAATTCTCTTCTCCTCCTATCCTCCAACATATCATTGGGAGCATTAAAGTAAGAAGGTGAATAAAAGGATGGGGAGGAAATGGGATGATTTGGCTATTTTTTCATTTAGAGAAACCTGGAAGTGTATTGATTTATCTAGTTTGTGGTTAACTTCTGAAAAAGTTAGCTAATGGTTGACTTAGTCAGTTTGGGGTACTATAACAAAATATCCTAGACTAGGTGGCTTATAAACAACAGAAGTTTATTTCCAGTCCTGAAGGCTGGAAAGTCCAAGATCAAGACACCGGCAGATTCATTGTTTGGCAAGAGTCCACTTCCAAGGCATCTTTTTACTGTGTTCTCACATGGCAGATGGGCAAGCAATCTCTCTGGTGCCTCTTTGATAAGGGCACTAATCCCATTCATGAGGGCTCCACTTTCATGAACTAAATACTTTCTAAATGCCCACCTCCTCGTACAATTACCTTGGGGGCTAGGTTATCAGCATAAGAACTTTGGGGAGACACAAACATTGAGACCGTAGCATTCTCATTTTTCCCCTTGTCCCCCTGCACCAAATACATGACCTTCTCATATGCAAAATACATTCATTCCATCCCCAGAGTCTCAAAAGTCCTAACTCATTCCAGCATCAACTCAAAAGTCAAAAGTGCAAAGTCTCATTTAAATAGCATCTAAATCAGATACGGGTGAGACAGCCTCAGGGTATGATTGATCCTGAGGCAGAATTTTCTTCAGCCGTAAACCTGTGAAATCAAATCAAACATGTTATGTACTTCCAAAATACAATAGTAGGACAAGCACAGGACAGACATTCCCATTGCAAAAGTCAGAAATGGGGCAGATAGGGAAGAAGGAAAGAGTGATAAGTCTTGAGCAAATTCCAAACCTTAAGGCTCAAGAATAATCTTCTCGGACTCACGCTCTTTCTTCCAGGTACATTGAAGCTGTGATTCCACCTTCTGGATGCACTCCAGCTGTCGCCCTGCCCCAAGGGTTTGGGCAGCCCCACCCCTGCAGCAGCTCTGTGCCTGGGCCCTGCCTTCATGCAGTTCTCAGTGGTGGCTTCACCTCCTCAGCAGCTGTATGTCTTGGGTCACATGCCGGAGGCTCTCTGGTGCTGGAATCACTTACCATTGGCGTTACCAGTCTGGGGTTGCAGGGGCAGCTCTGCACCCATGGCTCCACTGGGCATTACCCCAACAGAGGGTCTCTGTAGTGACTCTGGGCTCTTATACTCTTGGCTTGTAATAGGAGGAGCAGCCTGAGGATTTCTGAATTACCTACAGGATCATTCTTCTATTAATTGAACAACAGGTCCTAGCTTCTGGTTAGATAACTGACTAATCTTCTTGTTCATTTGGCTACACTCTTTGTGTTTTCTCTGGAATAAGCTCTTTTATTCTTTTAGTATGAATAGTCTGGTAATGTTCCAGATCTTTAAGTTCCACTTTTCTTTTAACAATTTTATCTTTACATCCTTTTTCTTTTCTCACATTTACCACAAACAGTCAAGAGAATACAAGGCACACCCTCAACACTTTGCTTAGACATTTCCTCATCCAAATATTCAGTTTCATCATTCACAAGTTTTACCTTTCATAAAACACTAGGACATGAACACAATTCAGCCAAGTCCTTTGCCTCTTTAGAGCAAAGATGACCTTTCCTCCATTGTCCAATAACATGTCCCTCATTTCCGTCTGAGGCCTCCTCAGAAAGGACTTTCCATCCATACTTACACCTAATTCTGTTCAGGATTACTTAGGTATTCTCTAAAATGATTAAGGCCTTCTCTGTAACTGTCCTCTTTTTTGTTAGAATTACCTTTAACTGTTTGTGGCAATGTAGGCTTTTTCTAGCATGGGTGGCAATAACAAAATGCTTCAGACTGGGTGGCTTATAAACAACAGAAATTTATTTCTCACAGTTATGATGGCTGGGAAGTCCTATTCTAGATTAAGGTGTCAGCGTATATGGTGTCTGAAGAGGGTCTGCTTCTTAGATAGTCATCCTTTCACTGTGTCCTACAGGGCAGAAGGGTGAGTGATCTCTTGGGAGCCTCTATTATAAGGGCACTAAGCACATTTGTGAATGCTTTTATCTCATGACCAAAGGCCCTACTTCCTCATACCATTACCTTGGGAGTGATTATTTCAACACATATTTTGTGGGGACACAGACATTCAGATCATAGCAGTCAATGAGAGAAGAAATGAGATTGCAGCCCCCAATGTCTTTCTCACATCAAGCCCTGAATCATTCGTGTGTGTGTGTGTGTTTGTGTGTGTGTATTTGCTTACTAGCCCTAGAGAAGAAAGGATTCCAAAGGATGTCATAATGCCAAAATATCCAGATGAAAAAGTCCATTACTTGTGCAGATGTTTCAAACATATAATGCTGAATATCCCAATCTATGGAAACAGTCGGTGATGATTCTTTTTTCATTTTGTTCTTGATGTTTTGGCAGAGTACAGTTGCAGCCTGATTTGCTGAGTTTAAGAGCCAAAAATCATATTTTCTATCTAGGGTTATCAGGTTGATACTCTAGAAAGGGTTTCTTCGTAACCTAAAGATGTATACTTTCTTCTCTTAGAGTACTCATGTAACATAAATAATTTTTCTCGCTTCTATTACTTATTTAATTCAACCAGAACAGATAAAAAAGATCAATAACAAATCCTCAGAAATTGCTACGAAAATAAACAAACATGTATTATTAAAAACAAATGGTGTAAGTTGGGACAAAATTTTAAAATAGATATAAATGGTCCTAAGAATTTTTTTTTTTTTAGGAAATTGTGAATTAAGTTTTCTCATATAAACATATTAAGAATTAATAACGCAACCTCTTTCAACCATGATCTATTTCAAGAACGCTGTGAGTTGGCTGCAACTATGTAGGTCCTCAAATATCTGACACCCTGATTCCACAGTCGGCTCTTGTACCAGAGGAACGTGACACCAGAGTTCTATTTGGAACTTTGCATTTCATTAATCCTACTCAGCCTCATATCCATGTCATGCTGGGTCACTGCCCAGACTGCTTGTCCTTGTGGTCATCTGTCTTCTTCTTTATGCCCCAAACTGTTCTTAGTTTTCTGTCCTCTGACTCATCCTCCCAACAGTCTTCTCCTATCTGAATCCTTAATTATTTGTGGGGAGGCAAGGCAAAGAACAAAAGTTTGTCAGCCTTATACCTTTTTATTTTTTATTTTTTGTGGGTACATAGTAGGTGTATGTATTTATGGGATATATGGGATATTTTGATACAAACAGACAAGGTGTAACAATCACATCAGGATAAATGGGGTATCTATCACCTCAAGCATTTATCCTTTGTGTTACAAACAATCCAATTATACCTTTAGTTTATTTTAAATGTACAACTAAATTATTATTGACTATTAGTGACCCTGTTGTGCTGTGAAATACTAGATCATATTCACTCTATCTATTTTTTGTACCCATTAACCATCCTCATTTCTTATCTCCCCATTCACCATCAAGCTGTGGTAACCATCATTCTACTCTTTACCTCCATGAGTTCAATTGTTTTAACTTTTAGCTCCCACAAATAAGTGAGAACATGTGAAGTTTGTCTTTATGCGCCTGGCTTGGCTTATTTCACTTAACATAAAGACATCCAGCTTCATCCATGTTGTTGCAAATGACAGATCTCATTCTTTTTTGACTGAATAGTACTACATTGTGTATATGCACCATGTTTTTTTTTATTCATCTGTTGATGGAGACTTAGGGCTTTCAAATCTTGGCTATTGTGAATAGAGCTGCAATAAACATGGGAGTGCTGATATCTCTTCAATATTGCTCTGATTTGCTGGCTTTTGGGTATATAGCTAGCTACGGGATGGCTGGATCATACTGTAGTTCTATTCTTAGTTTTTTGAAGAATCTTTAAACTGTTCTCCTCAGTGGTTGTACTAATTTACATTCCTATCAACAGCGTACAAGGGTACACTGTTTCTTCACATCCTTACTGGCATTTGCTATTGCCTGCCTTTTGGATAATAAACCTTTTAAACTGGGGAGAGATAATATTTCAATGTAGTTTTGATCTGCATTTCTCTGATGATCAATGATATTGAGTATCTTTCCATGTACCTGTTTGCCTTTTGTATGTCTTCTTTTGAAAAATGTCTATTCATATTTTTAGCCCATTTTAAATTTGATTATTAGATTTTTTTTTCCTAAAGAGTTGTTTGAGTTCCTTATATATTCTGGTTATTAATCACTTGTCAGACAGATAGTTTGCAAATATTTTCACCCATTCTGTGATTGTCTCTTCACTTTGTTGATTGTTTCCTTTGCTGTGCAGAAGCTTTTTAACTTCATATGATCCCATATGTCCATTTTTGCTTTGGTTGCCTGTGCTTGTAGGATATCACTGAAAAAATCTTTGCCCAGACCAATGTCCTGAGGAGTTTCCCCTAAGTTTCCTTGCCATAGTTTCATAGTTTGAGGTCTTAGATTTAAGTCTCGTATCCATTTTGGTTGATTTTTGTGTATGGTAGGAGATAGTGGTCTAGTTTCATTCTTCTACATATGGATATTCAGTTTTCCCAGCACCATTTATTAATGAGACTGTCCTTGACCCAATGAATATTTTTGGCAACTTTGTCAAAAAATAGTTCACTGTAGATGCATGGATTTGTTTTTGAGTTCTCTATTCTGTTCCATTCATGTATGTGTCTGTTTTTATGCTAGTACCATGCTGTTTTGGCTACTGTAGCTCTTTAATATAACTTGAAGTCAGGTAATGATTCCTCCAAAACAAAGACTTGTTCTTTTTGCTCATAACATTGGCTATTCTGGGTCTTTCATCATTTCATATAAATTTTAGGATTGTTTTTTCTGTTTCTGTGAAGAACGTCTTTGGTATTTTGATAGGGATTGCATTGAATCCATGGATTGCTTTGAGTAGAGTAGATATTTTAACAATATTGATTTTTCCAATTCGTGAACATGGAATATCTTTCAATTTTTTTATGTCTTCTTCAATTTTTTTCATCAATATTTTAGTTTTCATTGTAAAGATCTTTCACTTTTTGGGTTAAGTTACTTCCTGGGTATTTAATTTTATTTGTAGCTATTTTAGATGGGATTACTTTCTTGATTTCTTTTTCAGATTGTTTGCTGTTGGCATACAAAAATGCTACTGATTTTTGTATTTTAATTTTTTATCCTGCAACTTTACAGAATTTATCAGTTCTAATAGTTTTTTGGTGGAGTCTTTAGGTTTTTCCAAATATAAGATCATATTATCTGCAAACAAGGGTAATTTTACTTCTTTCTTTCCAATTTGGATGCCTTTTATTTCTTTCTCTTGTCCAATGGCTCTAGCTGGCACTTTCAGCACTATGTTGAATAACAGTGATGACAAGTAGGCATCCTTGTCATGTTGCAGATCTTAGAGGAAAGGCTTTTAGTTTTTCCTCATTATGATACTAGCTGTGGATCTGTCATATATAGCTTTTATCATGTTGAGGTATGTTCCTTCTATCCCCAGTTTTTTGAGGGTATTTATCATGAAGTGATGTTGAATTTTATCAAATGCTGTTTCAGCATCAGTTGAAAGGATCATATTCTTTCATTCTTCATTCTGTTGTTATGATATATCACATTGATTAACTAGCATACATTGAACCATCCATGCATCCCTGGCATAAATCTCAGTTGGCCATGATGAATGATCTTTTTAGTGTGTTGTTGAATTCAGTTTGTTAGTATTTTGTTGAGGAATTTTGCATCAATGTTTACCAGAGATACTGGCCTGTAGTGTTCTTTGTTTCATGTATTTTTGTCTGGTTTCAGTATGAAGTTAATACTGGCCTCATAGGATGAGTTTGGAAGTATTCCCTTCACTTCTATTTTTCAGAATAGTTTGAGTAGGATTATATTACTTCTTATTTAAATGTCCATCCTGGACATTTTCTTTGCTGGGAAACTTTTTATTATGGCTTTGATTTTGTTACTTGTTATTGGTCCATTCAGGTTTTGTATTTCTTCATGGTTCAATCTTGGTAGGCTGTATGTGTCTAAGAGTTTATCTATTTCTTCTAGGTTTTCCAATTTATTGGTATATAGTTGCTCTTAGGAGCCTCTAATGAGCTTTCAAATTTCTGTGGTATCTAATGGTAATGTCTCCCTTTTTATGTCTGAGTTTTTATGTCTGATTTTTTAAAATCTTGGTCTTCTCTCTTTTTTTCTTAGTCTGGCTAGAGGTTTGTCAAATTTATTTACCTTTTCAAAAAACCGTCTTTTCACTCCACTGATCTTTTGTATTGTTTTCTTTAATTTCATATTATTTTTGCTTGACTTTTATTATTTCTTTTCCTCTACTAACTCTGGGTTTTGTTTACTCTTGCTTTTCTATTTCTTTAAGAAGTGTCATTGTTTATTTGAAGTTTTTCTTCTTTTTGATGTTGGTACTTATAGCTGTACACTCTCCTCTTAGTATTGCTTTCATTATATCCTATTCCATAGGTTTTGGTACTTTGTGCTTCCATTATCATTTGTTTCAAGAAAATTTTCAATTTCCTTCTTAATCTTTTCAGTGACTCACTGGTCACTCAGGAATATATTGTTTATTTTCCATGTGTTTTTACAGTTTCCAAAATTATTCTTATTAATTTGTAGTTTTATTCCATTAGAGTCAGAGAAAATATTTTATATTATTTCAATTTTAAAGAATGTTTAAATACTTGTTTTCTGGCCTCACATATGGTCTATCCTTGAGAATGATCCATGTATTGAGGAGAAGAATGTGTATTCTGCAACCATTGGATGAAATGTTCTATAATATCTATTAGGATCATTTGGTCTAAAATGCAGATGAAACCTGATGTTTCTTTGTTCATTTTCTGTCTGAATGATTTGCTCAATGCTGAAAGTAGGGTGTTGAAGTCTTCAGTTATTAATTTGTTGGGGTCTGTCTCTCTCTTTAGCTCTAATAACATTTGTTTTATATATCTGAGTGCTCCAGTGTTGGGTGCATAAATGTTTACAATTGTTATAGCCTCTTGCTGAATTAATCCCTTTATCATTATGTAATGGTCTTCTTTGTCTCTTTTTAGAGATTTTGTCTTAAACTCTATTTTTCTAGTGTAAGTATAGTTATTTCTGCTCTTTTTTGGTTTCCACTGGCATGGAACATCTTTTTCCATCCCTTTGTTTTCAGTCTTGTGTGTTTTTACAGGTTACATGTGTTTATTGTTGGTAACAGATCACTGGTTCTTGTTTTCTAAATTTATTTAGCCACTCCATGTTGTTTGATTGGAGAGTTTAGTCCATTTACATTTAATGTATTATTGACAAGTAAGGACTTCTCACCATTTTGTTATTTGTTTTCTAGTTGTCTTATGGTCTTCTCTTTCCTCTTTCCTTCTTTCCTGCCTTCCTTTTGGTGAAGGTGATTTTCTCTGGTGGTATGTTTTAATTTCTTGCGTTTTATTTTTGGTGTATCTGTTGTATGATCTTAGATTTGAGATTACCATGAGGCTTGGAAATAATATCTGTAACCCTTTATTTTAAACAGATGACAACTTCACACTGATTTCATAAACAAAGTAGCAAATAAGCAAGAAGAAAACTAATACAATTCTAAACTTTTATTTCATCTTTCTGCTTTTTACCTTTTTGTTGTTTCTATTTATATCTCTATTTCTTGAATTTGTTGTAGTTATTATTTCAGTTGGTTCATTTTTTTTCACCTTTCTACTTAAGGTATGAGTAGTATACTCACCACAATTACAGTGTTATAATATTTTGTTTTTTTCTGTATACTATTACTAGTGAGTTTTGTACCTTCAGATGATTTCTTGTTGCTCGTTAACATCTTTTTCATTCAGATTAAATAAATCTCTTTAGCATTTCTTATAGTACAGGTCTTGTGTTGATGAAATCCCTCAGCTTTTGTTTGTCTGGAGGTCTTTATCTCTCCTCATGTTTAAAGACTACTTTCACTGGATATAGTATTCTAGGATAAAAGTGTTTTTCCTTCAGCACTTTAAGTATGTCATGCCACTCTCTCCTGACCTGAAAGGTTTCCACTGAATAGTCTGCTGCCAGGTGTTTTGGAGCTCTGTTGTATGTAATTTGTTTCTCTTCTCTTCCTGCTTTTAGGATCTTTTCTTTATCCTTGATCTTTGAGATTTTGATTATTAAATGCCTTGAGATAGTCTTCTTGAGGTTAAATCTGCTTGACATTCTACAACCTTCTCATATTTGGATATTGACATCTTTCTCTAGCTTGGGGAAGTTCTGTTATTTGAATAAACTTTCTACCTCCATCTCTCTCTTTACTTTCTATTTAAGGCTAATAACTCTTAGATTTTCACTTTTGAGGCTACTTTCTAGATCTTGTAGTTGTGCTTTATTCTTTATTCTTTTGTTTCCTCTGTGTATTTTTGAATAGCTTATCTTCGAGCTCACTAACTCTTTCTTCTGCTTGATCAATTCTGCTAGAGACTCTGATGCATTCTTCAGTATGTCAATTGTATTTTTAACTCCAGAATTCCTGCTGGATTATTTTAAACAATTTAATATCTTTATTAAATTTATCTTACAGGATTCTGAATTCCTTCTCCATGTTATCTTGAATTTCTTTGAGCTTCCTCAAAACAGATATTTCAAATTCTATCTAAAAGGTCACATATCTGTTTCTTCGGAACTGGTCCCTGGTGGCTTATTTAATTCATTTGGTGAGGTCATGTTTTCCTGTATGTTCTTGATGTTTTGAATATTTGTCAGGTTCTGGGCATTGAAGAGTTAGGTATTTATTGCAGTCTTCTCAGTCTGGGCTTGTTTGTACTCATACCTCTTGGGAAAGCTTTTCAGGTATTTGGAGGGATTTGGGTGTTGCGATCTAAGTTATTGGTCACTGCAGCCATATCTGCATTAGGGGTCACCCCAAGCCCAGTAATGCTGTGGTTGTTGCAGACTTGTAGAGCTACCAGCTTTGTGGTCTTGGATAAGATCTAGAAGAATTCTCTAAATTACAAGGCAGAGACTCTTGTTCTCTTTCCTTACTTCTTTCACACAAATAAAGTCTTTCTTTCTGTGCTGGGCTGCATAGAGCTGGGGGATGTGTGACACAAGCACCGCTATAACCACTACCAGTGGGACTGCACTGAGTCAGACCTGAAGCCAATACAGAACTGGGTCTCATCCAAGGTGCAGCGAAACCACTACCTTGCTACCACCTATGTTCATTTAAGGCCCTAGGGCGCTACACTCAGCAGATGGTGGAGCAGCCAGAATTGTGTTCTTCTCTTTGGGGTGACAGTAAGTTCCCTCGAGTCTTAGGTGGGTTCAGAGATGCCATCTTAGAGCCAGCCTGGAGCTGGAAACTTTAGAAATCTACCTGGTGCTTTATTATTACTGCAGCTAAACTGGCACTGAAACTACAAGACAGAGTCCTTTCCACTCTGTCCTACCCTTCCAGGCAGAGGAATGTTTCCCTGTGTGTACCACCACCTCAGGCCCACAGGGAGTACTTCCAGGGTACTGCCAATGTTCACTTAAGGCCCAAGGGCTATTCTGTCATATTGTGGTGAATGCTGCCAGGCCTGTGACTCATCCTTCAGGGAAGTGGGCCCCCCTTTGGCTCAGAGTATGTCCAGAAATTCCATAAAAGAGCCAAGGCCTGGAAGTGGGCACCCCAAGAGCCCACTTGGTGCTCTTCCCCACTGTGGCTGAGTTCATACTTTTCTCAAGCAGGAGGAGTCTCTCCTTGTAGTCACCAGAACTGTGAATATGCTAGGTCACACCTGAAACCAGAATGTCTCAGAGTCTCACCCAAGGTCCACAGCATGTACTATCTGGTTACCACTGCTGATCATTCAGAGTTGAAGGGCTCTTTAGTCAGCAGGCAATGAATCCTGCCAGGACTGGTTTCTTCTTCAAGATGGTGAACTCCCTCCCAGCCCAGGATATGCCTAGAAATGTCATCTGGGAGCTTGATCCCCTAGTGGGGCACTCACGACTCTGACTAGTGTCTTTTCCTACCATGGCTGAGCTGGTATCAAAGTTTCAAAACAAAGTCCTCTTTACTCTTACCCCTCCTCTCCTCAAGCATAAAGAAGGGGTTTCTTTAAGAGCTGCAAGCTGTGCTGCCTGGGGTTGGGGGAGCAATGATGCAAGCACTCCCTTAGCCACCCTGGCCTGTGTCTCACTAGGTTTAGTGCCCTCCAATTCAACTAGCTCCAAACCTAGCACAGCACTAGGACTAGTGGCCTAGACACCTTTCAACTTTATATAGAACCCCAGAGCACTGTAGCCCATGGTGGGGAGGCCTGTCAAAACTCAAGTCCCGACCCCTGGGATGGATGATTCCCCTCTGGCTATGGCTGGTCTAAATGCTTCCTCTGTGGACATTGGCTGAGTCCTGCCTGGTGTTGGCATCACTGATTTCCAATGCAAAGTCCCGCAGTCACTGCACTCTCCATCCCCCAAATGCACAGATTCTCTTCTCCATGCTGTAAGACTGCTGCAGTGGGAGAGGGGAAGGGTAATTTAGGCAATTTAAGACTGTCTTTTCTACTCTATTTAGTGTCTCTTTTGGTGATAGGAAGCTTAAAACCAGGTACTGTGATTGCTCACCTGATTTTTTCTTCTTATGAAGGTTCTTTTTCTGTGTATAGATAGTTGTCAAATGTGGTGTTTCTGCTGCGAGGATGACCTTTGGAGACTTCTATTGGCCATGCTGCTCTACCCTCAGTCTTACTTTTGAAAGAGCTAAGGTTCTCAATTTTGTTACCATCCATGTTTATTTTTTACATACATTTTAGTGTTGTTGTGATGAAACAGACAACCAAGTATTGTTTCTAAGACACCTATGATTCTATCTTAACCAACTGTCCAAATTTCCTCTGACATTGAAAAAATTTTTAACTTTCTAAAAATGGGATCCTAAATATAGGGAAAAAAGCCCACAAAATGTTCAGGCCATCTTTTATACCTAAAACTATCTTTGAGATTCCCCAGATAGCCCCTGGAAAACTACAAATATTGTGTCTTTTACTTTATAAAAAGAGAGATGCTGGAAATTAACTAGATTTGTTTGATGAGTTGCATGGGAAAAGTTGTCAAATCAAAAGAGACATTTAGCCATCTCTGTGCTAACATTGTATAGGTACAATTTTATTAATATGAATTTATCAGAAATTGGATGTTTTATGGTGAACCCCTGGTATTTGTCAATATTTTCACTGTCCACAATATATTTTAACCCTCAGGAATAACACTGATAAAAACTCTAAGAGATAATTGTGTCAGGTTTTCCTATGCTTATGAATCCTGGCAGTGCTTTGCCTGTCTAATGAGCTGATGATTTCAGGCAACTACTGTATTATCAGTAATATATTAGTAATTATTTTAAATTTTACTTGGGTGAAAACTTGCTCTTTTAATTTTAATGTAGTATTTCTAGTCTAGTGGTTCTCAATTGTGGATGCACATAAGACTTACTTATAAAGTGTTATAGCAGTATAGCTCTCTACACCCTACTCCAGACTTACTGAATCTTTTCACTTCTTATTTTTGGTATATTATAAGTCAGGATAATTGTATACTATATCTCAAGATTTTTTCCTCTATAAAAATTGTTTACCCATTTGTGTAAATCAGATGTAACATTAATTGACAATAGACTTAATTGTTGCCAGGCACAGAAAGACAAATATTGCATGTTCTCACTCATATGTGATAGCTAAAAAGGTTGATCTCATGTATGTAGAGAGTAGAATGATGGTTACCGGAGACTGGGAAGAGTAATTGGGTGTAGGAGGGGAGAGGTTGGTTAGTGGGTAGAAAAATACAGACAGAAGGAATAAGATCTTGTGTTTAGTAGCAGAATAGGGCAATGTAGTTAACAATAATTTATTGGGTATTTCAAAATAACTAGAAACATGGAATTATAATGTTTTTAACACTAAGAAATGATAAGTGTTTAAAGTGATAGCTATTCCTATTACCCTGATTTGACCCCTACACATTGTATACTTGTATCAAAATATTACATGTATCCTATAAATACTACAACTATTTATTGTATATCCATAAAAATTAAAAAATAGACAACTATTATCCCCAAAAATATTTTATCAAAAACAATTTAGTGGCATTGTGGAAGTAAGAGCCATCTTCTTCACATGTCCCACCTCACTCAAGGGGAGGTGATTATAAATGCTAAGTGCACCACTGAGCAGGAATCTTGGCAGCCATCTTACTTCCCAATCCATCCCCATCAATACTTAAATCAGTGGAAATGTTTTTTTTTTTAAATCTTTAATTCATAGGTCAGTTGCCAGTCTCAATTTTTTAAAGATTTATTTTTTTTTTTGTAACTTCCAGTAATTTGAGGTTGGAAGAGACATAAAAGTGATGTCAGGCTTGTCCCCTTTGTGACCCACACTCTGCTAGTTGTCCTCTCTGCTTCTTCCTGCCTCTACTACTCCATCTCAGCCTCATTCACTAGTTCTTTGAAAATCCCTTAATATTAATATTCTCTGGGTTTCCATCCTCATCTCTCTGTTGGGAAAAGCTGAGTGTTGGGAGAAGCTGAGGCAGAGCTTGCAAGTCTGACATAATGTAAAAGAGTCTTGGAACATGTTTGGAGTACAGGATCTAAAACCCCTCTTGGCCTTTGGAACACCAAGCTCTGTGCTAAAGGGTGGAAGGCTACTCTGACACACCATAGTCTAAGCCCAGAGCATAAAACCCCTCGTGGCTTGAATAGAATCCAGGGCTTGAGGCTCTGGAATCTATCTAGACCTGCTGTCTCCTTGTTCCTTGCTCTCCCAGGATGGATTGTATCTTGAATTAAAAGAACCTGCTCTCCATTATCTCAAGTAGCAGAACATGTTCCATATGTCCCAAAGGAAATCCTAAACCATCACAGCTGTAGATCATGTGCTTGCCCTTTTGACTCCCACGTTCTCACCCCCTGTTTCTTTGTTTGATCACCAATAAATAGTCTGGGCTTCCAGGGCTTGGGGAAGCCTCCATGCTTAGCATTGGCCCCCTGGACCCACTTTCTCTCTCAAACTGTCTTTTCTCATTCCTTTGACTTTGTCAGACTTTGTCGCCCCTACAACCTGGTGTTGGGTCCGATCACCCCAACATTCCTGGCTGCCCAATGTGGGACGACAGAGACCCCGGTGAAGGAATGCTAGAGTGTGTAAAAGTGGAGGATGCATTGTCAAAGGACACCCAAAGTTGACTGAAAGAAGCTTGGTGGGAAAGCTGAGTGCTCGGAAAAACCAGGATAACAATGGGACAAAGTGAAAGCAAACATTCTGCTTACTTGAATTTCTTAAGGCATTTATTATGAAGAGGGTGAGGCATGGGGTAAGACTCAGTGGAATCTGAGGCTAGTTTATTCAGAGGGCCCCTTTTAAAGAAAAAGAAGACAAAGTGAGGACTTAGAAGGAGTCTGGGCAAGTAAAGTCATCTTGAAGCTTCAGTTCCATGATTAACCTGCCTCTGTTAGAGAAAAACAGATTTAATGAGCACAGAGGCATGATATGGGCTGAATGTAAAGAAATTTGGACTCAAAGCCCCAAGGAATATTTGTTTGAGTTGTGGAATATGCTTGATTTTGGTATGTTAGCAATTTTCTCAGTATCATTCATTGCAAGATTCAGGGCATTCTGGCATGCTTCCAAAGCCCAGAGCATCACTGATGCAAAAGCTACTTTGAAGGACTTGACAAAAGTAACATTGGGAGATAATGTGAAATACTACAATCTGGCCAGGAGGGAGTGGGACCCTTCTGATCCTCGGATGGTGCCTGAAGATCTTTGTGCTGTTGCTGTGGTTTTGATTTTCTCTGGGATAGCTTGTATTTTCCAGCAAATGAAAGCTTTGGACCTCTGCAGATGTCACTTGGAGGAGCAGTCAAAGACATCCTCAGGTTCATGGTCATATTCATTATGGTGTTTGTGGCCTTTGAGATTGGAATGTTCAGCCTGAACTCCTACTACATTGGTGTAAAACAAAACGAAGCCTTCACAACACTTCAAGAGAGTTTTAAGACACTGTTCTGGGCTATATTTGGACTTTCTGAAGTGATATCAGTGGTCATAAACTATAACCACAAATTCATTGAAAACATTGGTTATGTTCTTTATGGAGTCTATAATGTCACAGTGGTCATTGTTTTGCTAAATATATTAAGTGCCATTATCAACAATTCATTCCAGGAAATTGAGGATGACACTGATGTGGAGTGGAAATTTTCAAGGGTCAAACTCTGGTTTTCCTACTTTGGGGAGGGGAGAGGACTTCCTGTTCCCTTCAGTCTGGTGCTGAGTCCGGGGTCCCTGTTTTGTATCTTGCTGAAGCTTAAAGGGTGGATTTTTGAGCTCTACCCAGAGTCATAAAAAATGTTACCAGGAAGATGTAGAGGTAAATAGAGATAGAGATAAATAGAGATAGAGATAATTAGAGAGATATAAGTAAGTAGACAGATATAAGTAAGTAGAGCTAAGTAAGAAGAGGTACAAAAGTAGAGACTAGCAAAGACTAGCAGAGATTTGCAGGGACAGACAGGAACATTTTGAATTATGGAAATTAGCTATGGCTCAAAGTTCAATCAAATTCTGAGAGGACAAATATAAAAGGAATAGAGGGGAGGGAGGTAAGGATAAAAATGCTCTTTCTTTTCTCTCCAACAGGAACTTTTGGATTCAAAGTTGTGCTAGCAATAGGAAATGTTTCTCTTGATATAAATAAATGCTTTATTACGTGCCCCAAATGTCACTTGTTTACCTGCAATAATTCAACCTTTGATAAAAATCAAATTATCATGATAATTAAAGCCAGGAAAGCAGTTTGGATCACTGTGTCTCTAAATAGACCATGGGAGACATCACCATCTATTTATATTATAACTGAGATCCTTAAAAACTCCTATCCCATCCAAAAGATTTATAGTTGAAGGCTATTGGAGGCTCTACATTTGTGAATTTTGTTCTGATTGTTGTGTGCTTGTGCTGTCTCATTTTAGTCTGCAGATGCAGAAGCCACCTCTGAAGAGGAAGCCACTTCTGAAGAGAAAGCAGCCATCAAGAACAAGCAATGATAGCTGTGGTGGTTTTATGAAAAAGAAAAGGGGGACATGTTGGGAAAAGCTGAGTGTTGGGAGAGAAGCTCAGGCAGGCCTTGCATATCTGACATAATGTAAAAGAGTCTTGGAACATGTCCAGGACCCAGGGTCTAAAACTCCTCGTGGCCTTTGGAACACCAAGTTCTGTGCAAAAGGGTGGAAGGCTACCCTGATGCACCATAATCTAAGCCCAGGGCATAAAATCCCTCATGGCTTGAGTAGAATCCAGGGCTCATGGCTCTGGAATGTGTCTAGACTTGCTGTCTCCTTGCTCCTTGCTCTCCCAGGATGGATTGTATTTTGAGTTAAAAGAACCTGCTCTCCGTTATCTCAAATAGCAGAACATGTTCCATATGCCTCAAAGGAAATCCTAAACCGTCAGTCACAGCTGTAGATCATGTGCTTGCCCCTTCGACCCCCACGTTCTCACCCCTTGTTTCTTTGTTTGATCACCAATAAATAGTCTGGGCTTCCAGAGCTTGGGGACTTTGCAACCTCCATACTTAGCATTGGCCTCCCGGACCCACTTTCTTTCTCAAACTGTCTTTTCTCATTCCTTTGACTCTGCTGGACTTCATTGCCCCCACAACCTGGTGTTGGGTCTGATCACCCCAACATCTCTCTTCTCTTCTCCTTAGACTTGCTTTAACTGGATTCTTTCATCTATTCTTGTGGCTTCAATACCTGTCTGCAGTCTGCATGCTAATACCTTTCCAATTTATATCTCTAGGCCAGCCATCTCTCCTGTTTATATTTTACTATCCTCATTTTCGGTTATTGAAACCACATCAGTTGTTAAAATGTTATTCACCACATTTACATATCTGAAATTCTAGTAATCTGCACCTTCTATGACACTGATAATCTTGATTTCTTAAAAAATCTATTTTATGCTACTATTGCTTTTATTAATAAAGCCAGTTTTAATCTATGCTAGCTCTGACAAATGGGATAATTATTATATGAAAGCTGCACTGCAAAATTAAGGAAATCCTCAAGATATTTATTCCTGAACCATTACAAGTGTGTTTAATACTTGTAATGGTGGTCAGGAAAGTGGTGGTCAGGAAAGGCCTAAGTAAAACTTCTGTAGGACTTACTTTTTTCCTGGGAGTCTTTGTGTCATTCTCAATGTGGTAGGCAGTTGGTACCTATCATTAATCAAAAAGTGTGCAATAAAAGGCATATTATATTAATAACAATATTACTATTATCAACATCAGCACAACAACAATGTATATTGCTAGAATATTAAGAAAACATATTTTCTATTTTGAAAGAGAAGATAATTTTTTTAAAAGTAGGAACAAGTAAGAGTAGAGATAAAGCAGAGAAATTAGTAAAACCTTCAAACTGAGAACATTTGTTGGGTGCCAAAAAAGAAAGCGGCTGCAGGATTCCTACTCACTGCAACTTTTTGCTTCATTCTCTGTGGTTCACCAGCACCGGTTCATCGTTCACCTGGAAATATGGATTGCAATTTAGAAAGGTCTTTAGCAGGCAGCTAGAAAATGCAGTGTTTATAGAATTAGAACTTCCAAACTATTTGGAAATAATGAGGAAATTTAGGTGGTGAAGTGAGAAGAGGGAGTAAGAAAGAGACACAGAGAGACAAAGACAGAAATAAAGAAAGAAATAAAGAAATAAAGAAAGAGGGAGACACACTCAGAAAGAGGACCAGAGAAAACCTCTGCAGGCAAAACCTCTAACAGAGCCATACAAGATGGGAATCTGGTTCAGAATTATGGTGCTCTGGAATCACAAGACTATCATACCAATAAGGCCTTGTCATAATGAGTCAGTATAAAATGAACGAGCCTTCCCAGTTTGCATTAAGCACATATTTTGTTGTTGCTATGTTTTGTCCATCATATTAAAATAAATGAAATAATGTACTTATTGGTGTGTTTGATAACTATGCTAAGCAGATAACAGCTGACTAGACATCTGAATAGTGCCACTTCCAAAGGCCAAAGTATCCTTTAGATCTTAAGGCTACCTTAATCAGTGGAAGTTTTCACAAAGTCTCTCTATACTTGTCTATAGTTTTGAATGTGAATTACTGCACCAGAATCATGGGAAATGAGCTGTTAATCACACAAAAAATTCTCAATCTTCTACTGACATTTTAAAAAGGAAGTGACATTATTTTTATCTACTAAAACTTTTTTCTGCTCCTCTCCCTAAAAATATATGCCAGTTGCTAAGTATTCAGCGTTGACTTTTCTACCACAGAATACCCATAACAACAGTAAGAATCCTCTGCATTTACTGAGCACCTCCTATGTGCTGGGTATTATTCTATTCTAAGCAATTCACATGTAATAGCTCATTTAATTCTCATAAAAGTCAGTGTGTTTGATATTAGTATTCCCATATTATTAATGTAGAAATCAAGAGAAGAGAGGGTAATTTGCCTAAAATTATGCAGTTACTTGTAAATGACCCACCTTAGGTTTGAACTGCTCTGTGTCTCCACAGCCTGTGTTTGTAACCAAGTTTTTCAGTCTCCCAGAAGGCAGGAAAGGCCACGGATATCCACTGACCCCTTAGAGAAATTTTTGCTAGTATTTGGATGAAAGCCAACAGTGTTATATGTGTCTGATACCAAAACAACTATGTTCCAAGAGTATAATTTATGATGGCCTGTGTGTGGCATATGCGTGTGCTTGCAAGCACACTTAACATTAGGTTCTGCGTCTAGCATCATAAAATACAACCTGTTTTTCAAGCCCAAGTCTTGCCTAATTCCTTGCATCTGTAAGAAAAAGCCCTGGCATTATTTGCTAAGGCTCCAGGACCACCCTGATTGAAAGATTTCCACTTCTCCAACTCTCCCCAACTTCAACCAATGTAAGTAGATGTAGCTTCTTCAATGCCTACACCCATCTTTCCCTTCCTAATGGCACCAGCTAGTTCAGACTTTCATTACTTCACCCCTGAAACAAGAAATAGCCTCCTTTCCATCCTCACTTTCAAGCATCCTCTATATACTGATTCCAGGCTTACCTTTTCAAAACACTATGCTGATCACTAAATTAAACAAATAACTCTTGCATTGGTTCCTCATTTTCTAACACAGCTAAATAGGTGCTCCGTTCATACTGCTTCTCTGCATTCTGTCCTCTGTCTTTGCAGCCCCTATTTGCCACAAACACCCAGTATTCTAGATAATTTGGAATAGTTTCTATTACAGTTTATTTTCCCTGCTATTGCACATTTACTCCTGCTGTTACATATACCTATAGTGCTCTATCTCGGCATTTCCCCCAGTCAATACTCCACTTGTTGTCTAGGTCTGAGTTCAAAAACCAATATCCTATATGAGGCTTTACCTGACAGTTTCATCCTTACTCCCACTTCCAGGAGAAAAAATTGCCTCCTCATTGTTGATCTCCCAGGGCTTTTTCATCCTTGGCGCGTAACTGTCTGTATGCTCTTGGTCTCCTCAGACCTTAATATAGTACCTAGTGCAGCACACAGCAGATGCTTCACAAATGCTGCATGAAATTATTTAATAAACTGTACATACCTTCTCCAGCCAGATATAATTTATTCCTCTGCAAACCTCCACACTTAGCACTTCTCTTATGCTGCTTACTTTAACTCTTTTTCTATTGTTTTAATCTTTCTTCCTTGTCCAATCTCTCCTCACACTTTATAAATTCATTGACGTTATGGGCCTTATTTGATTTACAACACATGAAATCTGCATAAAAATGCACTCAGTAAATATCTGGTGAAGTGAGTGAATACAATTCACAATCCTAAACAGGTATACTTAAAAAAAAAATTCTTAATTGTGTCTTCTATGCTAGATTTCAAACAACCCTATGCTCTGCTTAGCTGGATAATTACATGCGTGTTACAGTTATGCCCCTTTCTTTCTACCTTAGACCAGAGCCATACTACAAGGTTGTATGGATATAAGAGTTTTGACATGTACTAGTAAGGCAGTAAACAGAGGCTTCTTATGGGAGAACCCAGGAGCCACAGACAGTAGGAAGCTTATTCTTCTGACAAAAAGAAGTTAATAAGTGAATGAGATTAAGAACACAGGGAACCTTGAAAATGATGAGATATGACCCTGACTAGGGTAGGTAGATAGGTGTCTTCAAAGAGTGGCATCCATGAGACAGGGCGGGAGGAACAAGAACAGCTCCCCTCCTAGTCTAGGAGCAGCTCGTTGGCTAAAGCAGAATGAATGTGGCATCTTCAAGTTCTAGAGCTCCTAGAGCTGGCCTACCTACAGCTCGTGGCAGAGCCAGATGAATGTATTAGATCACACGAAAGACAGATTATTGGCTACCCTATGCTCTGCTTAGCTGCATGGGATTTGTACTACAGAATTCTTCATTTTGTAGAAGAGTTGATTGTTTGTATGCTGAGATTTATGACTAAAGCATGGAAAGAAAATATGGAACATGATTGTTGTTGTAGGTGGTCCCACACCTTTGGTTAGAAGAGAAAATTCTATTGATCTTCAGATAGTGGCCATGCAAGATTCAGAGGAGATGAGGCCAGTCTCTGTATGGATGTCTTGCCATCCGTACTACATTGCCCAAGGCGACACTCTCAGTTGATTCTCCAGAAGGAACTGGCCCAGACTACTCTGTGCTCTGTTTTGCTCACCTTTCTACCTGGCAGCTCTAGGGGTTTGAGATTAGCACATAAACATTTGCATTCTTCTCTTTTTTTCCTGGGCTTCTCTACAACATACATTGGTTATTTATGGGAAGCCTTTTCTTAGTTATAAAACATACTCAGAGAGTCAGTATTAAGAGGATTCTTATTTCTCATGGAATGTCTTTCTTGCAAAGATAGAACTACTGTCCTCAGATGGCAGTCGATGAAAGGTCTATAAATTATAGATCCTGTGGTTAATGATTTTTTCCAAGAGGGTTCACAATTAAAACTTACACTATTTCAGTTTTATTTTTGGTTTGGTAGTGGTCTTCATAAAAAAAGAAATATGTCTTTTTTATACTCTGTAAACTTTCTGACAGCCTATGTCTTTACCACACAGTGCTTTTTCAGTGCTATGATCCCTTAACGGATTAAAAAAATATATATCCAAATTATAGCATGCCATGATATTTTTTAAAAAATCCAAGTAGTATTGAAACACTTGTATTAAAAGAACAGCAGTTGGTTAATCCACATCTCCCCATTTCAATTTCTTTGTTTCTTCTAGGTTTTATCATCATCTTGCTTTAAAAATATAATTCCTCTATCTTGATTTTTTTCAACTTTAGCCAATGTTTATTATTGAAATTATTTAACTGTCTTACAAATCTCACATTTCTTAACCACTTCCCCTTGCCCCATTCTTCCAATTCACCTATATCATAATTTCTAAAATTAAATTTTTGGTCCATGTGCATATTGCTACAGGACTGCAATCTGGACCACTGTTGAGTTAAGCACTGAAGTTTGAAACGTTTTCTTTCTAGTATACCTCTTCAATTTCCTTTCATTTTTTGATAGTTTCTCATGTGTCTATCCAACTGCCTCCTGAGATTTGTCAAATACCTATGAAATTATCACATTAGATATGTATTGATTTCATTCCCTCACATCCCCACTGAATCTCCAGACTTGAGTTTTCTTTTCTTCTGCTCCAAATGACATGAATTAATTTCTAGTCATGAGTGGAGCTATCATTATGATCCTTCCGTTTGCTGTTTTCCTGTATTGCGCCCCCAGTCTCCTAGATCACAAAACTTCTTTCTCAATTTATTTCCTCATTTTTTAAAGCATATTCTCCAGTAGTTTCCTAAGAAAGGGTGCATGGGTGATTATTATTCTGAGTTTTAGTATGTCTGAAAATTTCTACACTCAGCCCAACTATCAATGAAATACATATTTTTCACTCTCATATTTGATTGATTCTTGGGGCGAGTATAGAAATTTTGTTCTAACATTTTTTTTTCTTCTCAGAATTATGTAAACATTAATTTATTGTCTTATATCTTTAGTGCTACACTGGAAAGTCTGATGTCATGCTGATTATACATACTTAGGGTTTAAAAAATCTTTAATAATTTTATTTTGGGTATTCTTAAATTTCAAGATGTTTTAAAATAAATCTTTAAGTTTGTTATTCAGTGTTTCATGAAGATTTTCAATCCTGAAGGTCATGTCCTCTTGTCATAGGAACTTTTCTTGCTATTTCTGTTTTATCTTTCTTCACTTCACTTCCTCTACTTTTTCTTCTAGAAATTTTATTCCTGAAATTCCTCACTTGATACTGTAATTTTGTTATCTTATCTCTATTGGTTTATAGCTCTTTGTCTTTTTGGTCTCTTTCTTGTTCTTTTATTTCCTGATAACATCATGGTTTTGTTTTACAGATTCTTATCTCTCTAAGAATACTAACTAAATGTTTTAGGTGACCTTTTCTTCTATTTCCTGCAGTCACCCTTTTCCCCTCAAATTCACCTTTATTGTTTGTGTTTATTTCTGTTTTTCATGTTGGAGGCTTTCCAAGATGTTTTGTGCTCTGTGGCTGTCCATTTATATTTTTCTGTGATCGGTGGCTGTCCATTTACATTTTTCTAAGAGGTTGATTGAGATACGCTTCACATACCATAAGATCCACCTACTTAAAGAGTACACTTAAATGATTTGTAGCATATTCACAGAGTTGTGCAACTGACACAGTAAACCTTAGCATATTTTTTAAGGTTTATCCATGAAGCTGCATGTATCAATGCTTCGTTTCCTTTTATTACTAAATAATGCTCCATTTTATGGACATATCACATTTTGTTTATCCATTTATTAGTTTATGAACATTTGGGTTGTTTCTACTTTTTGACTATTATAAATAAGGCTGCTATGAATCTTCATGTATAAATTTTTACTTGGACATGTTTTTATTTCTCTTGGGTATATGTTAGGAGTAGAATTGTTGAATCACATAATAGTTCTATATGGAACTTTTTAAAGAATTGCCCAAACGTTTTTCAAAGTGTTGCACTATTTTACATTCCCACCAGCAATATCTGAATATTTCCTTTTGTCCACATCTTTGCCAATAGTTGTTATTATCCACCCTGTTAAAAAAATTATAGCCATTCTAGTGGGTATGAAGTGGTATCCTATTGTAGTTCTGATTGCACTTTTCTAATGGCTAATGATGTTGAGCATATTTTCATGTGCTTATTGGCCTTATATCTATCTTCTTTTGAGAAATGTCTTTTCATACAGGTCTTTTGTCCATTTTTAATTGGGTTACTTGTCATTTTATTATTGTGTCATAAAAGATTTTAAAATATATTCCAGATGCAAATCCCTTATCAGATCTATGATTTGTGAGTATTTTCTCTCATTTGGTGAGTTGTCTTTTTCAATTTATTGACAGTATCCTTTGAAGTATAAAAGGTTGTAATTTTGATGAAGTCCAATTTATCTTTTTCTTCTTTTGTAGTTTGTGGTTTAGGTGTCATACCTAAGAAGTCTTTGCCTAACCCATAGTCACAAAGATTTACTCCTACACTTTTTTTCAGTGAGTTTTATAGTTCTACATTTAGGTCTATGATCCATGTTGAGTTATTTTTGTGTCTGGTTTTAAGCACGGGGTGTAACTTAATTCTTACTTCTTTTGCATGTGGATATCCAATTGTCCCAGCACCATTTTGGAATGAAATACTGAAAGACCAATTAGAAGTGTTGTGTGCATGAGAGGGCAATCAATGAAGAGGTTTTATTTTAGAGTTATAGGCAGCAAGCTGGCTTTTTCCTTGAGTCCCCTGAAAAAGTGTATTAGTCTGTTTTCACACTACCATAAAGAACTACCTAAAACTGGGTAATTTATGAAGAAAATAGGTTTAACTGTCTCACAGTTCCATAGGCTTAAACATGACTGGGAGGCCTCAGGAAAGTTACAATCATGGTGGAAGGCAAAGGGGAAGCAAGCATCTTCTTTACAAGGTGGCAGGAGAGAGAGAGAGAGAGAGAGAGAGAAGGGGGGAAGTGCCACATACTTTCAAACAATGAGATCTTGTGAAGACTCATTCACTATCATGAGAAAAGCAACAGGGAAGTCTGCCTCCATGATTCAATCACCTCCTATAAGGTCTCTCCCCTGACATGTGGGGATCACAATTTGAGATGATATTTGGGTGGGGACACAGAGCCAAATCATATCAAAAGGTAATATTCAAAGATATATCACTCTGTCTCCAACCCTATACCTTACCCCATTGCTCCTACTGCTTTCAGGTCTGGAACATCTCTAGCTCAATTTCTCCAAAAAGTTAATCTGTGATCACTTAGGGAGAAATGATTGGTAGGTGTGTATAAAAAGGTTGTTACCCATCCATGTGGGTTGGGGAAAGAGATCTGGGAGTGCTCAGCCACTTTAGACAAAGCCATTTTACATGCAGACTTTCAACTTATTTCCCTGATTTCAACCTTTTGCTATATCCACACTTTGCTGCCTCCACTTCTTGTGAAACTCACTTCTTGTGAGTTTCAGTGGAGCAAACTGGCTCATTCCTCATTAGTGAACTATCTGTTTTCAGCAGGTACTTCAGTTTTAGCTTCCTCCACTCTGCCAAGTCACTTACCGTACCTCTTTTTCATTTTGTCAATTGAAAATTTATTGAAAGCGCTTGTCTGCTGATTACTTATATCCATTTCCCTCATTTTGATTAGTTATTTTAATTGTATTCAGGAGCAAGAGAAGATAGCCATGTGATAAGTATGCCATGTTTAACAGTAAGTTTCTCTTCAGTTCCAACTGCACAACTTTCAACAGAACGTCATTTCAAACCAGATTTAGCTTATTTCAGTAGGAGATTAAGTCACAAATAAAAATTTACAGTTAAAGAGAGAAATCAGAAGAGGATAATTTTTCTAAATTAAAGTCTACATTCCATGTGAAATGCCATCCTATTGGGCCGTATTGGCAAGTTTAACCTCCCTGAGGGCAGGCACCAAGTTTCTGTTTCACCACTGATTTCTCAGAGCTTAGCACACTTGTCAAATACACAGGAAGCTCTCAATAGATGTTTTGGAAATGAATAGAAGGATTAATGAGCATTCATTACTGATTTGTTTGAAAATTTATCTTTTTAAACTTATAACATATATGTAATAAAATCAGTATTTTCTTTTGAGTGTGCTTTGGTTTCATTTTATTGTAAAAATTCTAAAAAAGATATTTAAATTTATGTCATATAGAGACATTTGCTTTGAGTTTAATATTTTTCTTGTTGGGCTGCATTCAAAGCCGTCCTGGGCTACATGCAGCTTGTGGGCCACAGGTTGGACAAGCTTGGCTTAGAGAGTTTACGTGACTTACCTAAAAAACTCAGATCAGTTCAAAGCCTGTGGCCTCCTTACTTTCTTTGCTGTGGCAAAGGACTTAATGACTAGTCTCCTAGTATATATTTGATAAGATAGGATAGTTGCATAATATGGGTGACTCTCCCTCTACTTGTAAGTAACTGCATCTCTGTTAAAAAGTACGTTTCATTTTTACTCTCCCCTGTAAGTATTCTGTAATAAAAATTATACTTAAAAAAACTTTTTTCTTGTATAAAAAATATATGTCACCAAGACACCATGATAACTATAAATAAAATAAATTACTCAAAGTTGTGGAATTAGTATAAAAATAGGCAAACAGGAACATGATAATGTTATATGGGTATAATTTTACATGGCTTTACCATCCATATTTACTAGACCTTGATTTAATCTATGAGTAAATTCCAGAATTGGAAAATGTAAAATAGGAGGTGTTGGTTATTTAACTTCTCAAAATGCTTGCTTTGCTGGGAAAGTTTCAGATAACTTTTAGATTCAGCATATCTAAGTCGTTAAGTTGGCTCCAATTCATTGCCTATGTCTTGAATTGCTGCCGAGTAATCTCTTCAGGATTGCTGGAAGGTGTTGCTGCTTGTCTTTTCAAGAATAGTTGAAACATGATCAAGAAAAGAACATTTTCCCATTATTATGAAAAAATGTAGAAGCCAAGCAGTTGTCTCCCCAAGGGGCGGAAAAATTGTTTGATCAAGCAGAGCTTGATAATTACAATCTGTTTTGTTTTGTTTTGTTTTGGTAAATCTCTTTATAACTAGTGGCACTCATTAATTTCCTTTGTTATCATCCATTAGGTATTTTCTAAATTATATGAACATGATTTTTTGAAATCTCAAATAATAATTTAAGAAGTCATTTATGATACATTTCTTACAATACTATGATTATGTAAATATTTCACCAGTAGAAACAAATACTGAGCTTGGAGCTACAGAGAAATATATTATTGCCATTTATATCTTTCTAAATAGAGCATTTTACAAGCCCCAGTCCAATAAATTCACTGTTTAATTTTGTCTTTCACATCTGAGTCACACTCAACTGCTGATGTTTATTATGTCTTAAATCTTCCTGTTTCTTGGAATCATCCTACATTTTGTTAGTTTATCTCTTTGAATAGCAATGAATGCTAGACTTTCTAAATTCTTGCATGTCCACATGTCTTTATTTTGCCTGCCCATTTGATTAACACTTGTTTGGGTAGAGAATTCTAAATCCAAAACTTCAGAATTGACAAATCATTATTCTGTTGCAAATGAAACATCTAATGTCCACCTGATTCACAATACTCTGTATATTATTGTTTTTCTCTCTGGAGAAAAATTTGCAAGCAGAGCAAGGTTTTCTTTATTTTGGAGTTCTAAAATTTCACAGTTATGTGTCTAGATATGTTATTTTGAAAAAAGTCATGTTTTTTGGCACTTAGTGGTGTCTGTCAAGTCTTTTTTCAGCTCAATGCAGTTTCTATTCTTGTTTCTTGAATATTTTCTTTCTCCTGTTCATTCTGTTTGCTTTTTTTTTTTTTTTTTTTACAACTCCAGTTAGGTGGCTATTGAACTTCCTGAATATCCTCCATGTCTCTTAACTTATCTCCTACATTTAAAATAGGCAATGTAGAATAATAATTAAGAGCAAGGTCTCTGAGGTCACATTCCCTGGATTTGAATTTCAGCTTTGTTACCCATTAGCTGTGTGACTTTGAGCATGTTGCTTAACCCCTCTGTGTATATAATAATTATCCTTACTTAGCTCAAAAAAGTTGTTGTCAGAATTAAATTAGTTATTATAACTAAAGCAATTAGAATAGCCTGACACATATTAAACTACTCTTATTTCCTTATTGACTCTTTGCTCTACATATTCTAAAGAGTTCATTGAATTTACTTTTATACCATGATTTTGTCTATTTGTCCAATTCATTATTCAGCCCATTTA
This sequence comes from Piliocolobus tephrosceles, assembly GCF_002776525.5. Taxonomy (NCBI): domain Eukaryota; kingdom Metazoa; phylum Chordata; class Mammalia; order Primates; family Cercopithecidae; genus Piliocolobus; species Piliocolobus tephrosceles. The sequence goes on along the minus strand of NC_045443.1, from coordinate 43,950,394 downwards.
TTTTTTTTTTAAATTGGCCAATTGTATTTTTAATTGCAACAAACTCTTTTCCATTTTTTGATTGTTCTGTTTTCATAGTAGCTTATTTTTATTTTCAATTGCAAAATCTTCTTTATTCTGATATTAATTTTTAAGTGTAAATTCTTGTTTGCTTACTAAGGTGTTACCTTTTCTGCATGGCTTTTCCTTTACATCTTAGTCTTTCTCTTTTGCGGTGTTGGTTTTTCTCAAATGACTGGTAACCCTTGATTTCCTTTTTCTGTTTATGAATATTGGGAAGTATACATTCTAAGCTTGGCTTAAGCCAAGTCAGAAGTTGGTGAGAATTTCAGAAAACCTTAGAAGAGTTTTCTTTTCTTTTTCTATTTTTTTTTTGTTTGTTTGTTTTTGTTTTTTTGGAGATGGAGTCTTGCTCTGTTGCCCAGGCTGGTGTGCAATGGTGTGATCTCGGCTCACTGCAACCTCCACTTCCCAAGTTCAAGCAATTCTCCTGCCTTAGCCTCCCTAGTAGCTGGGATTACAGGTATGCACCACCACACCCAACTAATTTTTCCCTTTGCAGTTGTGTTCAACTATACTCCCACCCTTTCAATCTGGCTCTGTTATCAGTCAGGGTCCAAGCAGGAAAACAGAAACCACTCTTCATGTTCCAAACATTGATACAGATCAAATTTAAAGCAGAGATTCTTTAAAAGATTGTTGGACATTCTGGAAGAGCAACAAGATTAAGTTACTCAAAGATTAATAACTACAGGAAACTGCCACTATCTTTGTGCCAAACAGGCAAAACTTTGCCCAAAGATTAGGTAGGATATGCAGCTCAGGTTCCTGCTGTTGGAACCCAGCTGCCCGGGTAGGAACCCAGTAATTTGATCTAAATGGTTGGAACTGGGATCTACAAACTTAAATGCCTCTAGAAGCTTGGCACATCCTGTAATGTGTGAAGCAGGTGGGCCAGTGGGCATAAAAGAAGGGAGGTAGAAATGGTGACTAGCTGGAGAATGCATGCTCTGCCCAAGACGTTTGCCTTTAATTTTTCCAAATTATTATACTGTCGAACAAAACCGATTTTCAGCTAAAACCTATGCCTGCTCGTTTTTACTTCTGAAAAATATATACATATTTATTTTAAAGAAAAACTCATTTTCATATTTACCAACGGGCTAATTAATGCACTTCACAGAGAATTAGTTTACTATTATTGACAGAGTTGAACATTGGCAACTTGTATCCTATTTCATCTTTTTATTATAATCATGTATCGTAATATGGATATGGTCATACAAGTCTAAGAATTCAGTTGGTTTTTGTTCAGTTCTTTTGAGGGTATAGAAAAATAATTCTGTTACTTTTAATATTTTATAGTCTGTTTTTCTGGCTATGTCTGACAAGCATGAGCTAGAGTATCATTATGATTTGGATGCTTACCAGATATGAATATCACTTTTCAGACCATAAAAGGAGCCTTGGGATCATTGGCAAATGGACTAGAACTGACTGAAGCTCAGAATGAGTAACTTCATGCTGACTGAAGCAGTGAAGAAAAGAAAACAAGAGAAAGCAAACTGGACCTGTCGTATAATCACTTAATTTTTTCATACACTGTTAAATTTATGGGGAATAAAAAACCTATACCAAAACCAAGCAATTATCTTCAATCTGAGGAGAAGGGAACTCAGCTTTTGTGTGCCAAACACATGCCAGAAACTGTATATGTGCATTTTATTTTTCTCAAATCAACCACATAGGGTAAGTATTTTAGTCCATGTTACAGATAGAAAAACTGAGGCTTAGAGAATTTTAAGCACTTTACCTAACGCTATTATATGGCAGCTGTGATATTCAAACCTAAATGGCACATCCTGGGGTCCAGGTCCAGCCCATGCTGAAGTCTGAAGGGAGTGGGTGGATGGACAGAAAGAACACTCGGGGGACTGTAGGCAGGTGAAAGATGATTTTATTCAGCAGCAGCTCTCATTAACAGCTTACTTACACTAGCTCTTTACACTGTCCTCCCTGTCTTGGCTGCCTGAGCCAGGGGCTCCCACACACCGCTGTGTGGCCGGCTCTCTCTTGCCTTCAGGGTCAGCAGCTTAACTCTTTCTCTAGGCACTAGCAAGCCGAACTGTGTCCTGGCTCTCTCTTGCAGACAGACGGCTTTGGCTCTTTCTCTTTCTCTGGGTGCCAGTGCACCCGCCATTCCAAGCCACATTGAGGTGAGCCGAGCCCCAAAAGCCCCTGTACGGCATTAGCAGGGCAATTATACCTTTTGCAGACAATAGTGGCTCAGAGTCAAGTATGAAACTGCACACCAAACTCACTGAGTCATGCAGGCCTGGATATCTGCTCTGGCATATTCCTTGACCAAAGCACATCCATATACCTTACACTAGATCTGTTTGAGTTCAACAATCAGATTCTCTCCTCTATATCACACTATCTCTTCATGAAGTCAGAAGTTGGTGAGAATTTCAGAGAGCCTTAGGAGAATTTTCTTTTCTTTTTCTTTTCCTGGAGACGGAGTCTCATTCTGTTGCTCAGGCTGGTGTGCAGTGGTGTGATCTCAGCTCACTGCAACCTCCACTTCCCAAGTTCAAGCAATTCTCCTGCCTCAGCCTCCCGAGTAGCTGGGATTACAGGTGCGCACTACCACGCCCAGCTACTTTTTGTATTTTAGTGGAGACGGGGTTTCACCATGTTGGCCAGGCTGGTCTCAAACTCCTGACCTCAAGTGATCTGCCCACCTCAGCCTCCCAAAGTGCTGGGATTACAGATGTGAGCCACCGTGCACTGCCAGGAGAGTCTTTAAGAGCTGCCAATGTTCCCCTAACACTGTGTGTTTTTTTTTAAAAAAGAGTATTATAATTTTTGACATTTTACTGGCTAATTTGCAAGCAGAGCAATAAATGAGTAGAATTATTCCAATTTAACATCCTCTTAGATAACTATAGAGCCAAGGCAAGTGCTGAAGATCATCTGGCAATCTTCTTCCCTTTTCCACAAATAGAGCTTGGATGACTCATGTGCGTGGAATTAGTGTTAAACACACACACTCAGCACCCTGCGCTGAGGTCCCCAGTGACTTCTTCTCTGAATGTTGACAGCAGCATCTAAAATCACAGCTAGGAATAGAAGGGGGCCAACAAATTAGATACCACTCTCAACTTCCAGAAACCTCACAGTGGCATGATGAAAAAAACAGAGTAGGGCTTCAATAGGCAGTTGAAAGATTAAATTCTGGGATGGTAGAATTAATCAATTTGAAGTATAATTGTTGAAGGGTCAATTGATCCTGTGACTTGTATAAATAAGATGCCCCTGAAAGCCTGGCGGTTCACAAACACTGTCTAGTTTTATTCCCTTTTAAGATCAACGTGTTGATATGTTTATGAGCAGATAATAGGCATTGCCTAATACCACTAATTGCCACTTAGTGTTAATCTTGGGCTTTCTTCTTCCTGTGTGCTTTCTAATATCTTTATTGGTTAATTAGAACAGCACCTGCTGTGGAGATAAGTTAGTGTTGCCATCTGCATCTGCAGGTTAGAGATTAGAAGTCAATTACTACTATCCTGTGGAGACCTCACCTCAGTTTTTCCTTTGCTACATCCTGTTTCAAAATTAGGTGCCCCTGGGAGGACCCACTTACTTGTTAATACTGTAAATAAAATAAAAAGGTCCTAACTGGCTTCCTAACTTCTTCATGTCTTCCTCTAATGTAATCGTCCTGAAACTTTAGCATGCATCAGAATCTTAAACATAGGTTGCTGGGGCCCCAACCTGACAACTTCTTATTCACCACGTCTAAGGTGAAGCCCCAAAATGTATATTTCTAGCAAGTTCTCTAGTGTTGCTGATGCCACCTGCCTGAGGGCCACACTCTGAGAACTACTGCTCTAACCAGATACTTCAAGGCTGTCCTAAAAGACAAAGGCGTGGGCAGTCTTTAAAGACTTTGTGAAAGAAACACCAAGGAACAAGTAGATGCTCTGTTTTCCCCTTTGAAATAAATAGAAGTCAAAGGAAAGCTACAATGACTCTAATTTAATGGATCTCAAAGAATGGTTCCCCAGCTAGAAGTATCTGCATCACCTGGGAACTTACAGAAAGGCAGATTCCCAGGTCCCACCCAGACCAGCTGAATAAGCAATTCTGGAGATAAAGTCCAGTGATCTGTGGTTAACAAGCCCTCCAACACTTAAGTGTGAGAACCACTGCCTTCGATCCCATCTCTACATGACAGTCAGAGTGACCTTTTTTTCATTGAAATTTTTATTGCAATAATGGTAGATTCACATGCAGTGTAAAAAGTAACACAAGAAGATTCCCTGTATACTTTCCCCAGTTTCCCCAGTGGGAAGATTTTGCAAAATTATAGTCTAATAATGTTATTAACATTGACATGGCACACCTATTTTCATCAGATTTTCCCAGCTTTACTTACAGTCATTTGCATGTGTGTATGTGTGAGTGTGTATATTTGTGAGTGTATTAAGTGCTATACAGTCTTATCACCTGTGGTTTCACATACCCACCACCAGTCAGCTTTTAATACCGCAAGGATCCTTCAGTTTGTCCTCTTACAAGTATAACTACCTCCCTCCTGCATGGCCCCCACCTTCCTCATCCCTAACTCCTGACAACAACTAATCTGTTTTTCATTTCAAGAACTTTGTCATTTCAAAAATGTCATATAAATGGAATCATACACTATGCAACCTTTTAGGACTGGCTTTTTCAGTCAGCATTATTCCCTGGAGATTGATCCAAGCCATGTGCATCAATAGTTTCTTCCTTTTTATTGTGGAGAAGTATTCTGTGGTATGTACCACAGTTTGTTCAACCATTCCTGTTGAAAGGCATCTAGATTTATTTTGATTTTTAGCTTATAAATAATGCTGCTGTGAACTTTCCCGTACAGTTTTTTTTTTTTGGGGGGGGGGGGGTGAATGTATGTTTTCATTTCTCTGGGGGTAAATATCCAAGAATGCAATTATTAAGTGTTATGTAGTTGCATATTTAGCTTTATAAGAAACTACCAAGCTGTTTTTCAGAGTAGCTCTACCATTTACATTCCACAATAAAGTATGGATGATCCAGTTTCTCCATGTCCTTACCAGCATTTGGTGGTGTTACTCTTTCAGCCATTCTGATAGGTATGTAGTGATATCTCCTTGTGGGCTTAGTTTACATTTCCTTGATGGAAAATGATATTGAACATCTTTTCATGTGCATATTTGCCATCTGTAATCCTCCTTGGTGAAATAGCTGTTCACGTCTTTTGTCCATTTTCTAATTTTTTTTTTTTTTGTTTTTACTGTTAAATTTTGAGAGTTTATTATATATTCCACATACTAATCCTTTGTTGGGTATGAGGTTTGCAAATAATTTCTCCCACTCCCTAGCTTGTCTTTTCATCCCCTGCACATGAACTTTCACAGAGCAAAAGGTTTCCATTTTGATGAGATCCTATTTGTCAAGTTTTTTCTTTTATGAAAAAAATTATTCATAGTGACTTTTTACAAGATAATGTGGTGAAATACAAATAACACCGTGACCTTTTAGAACACCTTTATAGGGTGGTCTTTTAAAACACAAATCTAACTATGATGCTTTCCTATCTCAAACCTTTCAATGGTTTCCCACTGCCCTTAGGGTAAAGCTTAGGTAGAAACCCGTAACGTGGATAAGCCTTCCACTTCGGCCGCTGCTCCTCCTTGTGCCCTCTGCACTTCAGCCAGGTGGGAACATCTCTCTTCAATCCTGGGACCATTTTTTTCTATCCATTTCTCCCTGTACAGATTCTTTCAGATTTAGCTGCTTTGCTATGGTTCTCCTTTGTATTCCATAGCACTAACATCTACATTCTTGAAGCATTTGCCGCAGGGAATTGCGAGTGCCCATTTTTCTGCCTCCCCCATTCTCTAAGCTCCTTGAAGTCAATAACTATTTATTCATTTCCGTCATTCCATTGCTGTCAAAATGCCCACCACACAGGAAGCCCAGACCTAAGTGACTAACTCTGGAGATGTGCAGCCCTCCTCACAGCACCACAAGAAAAGAAAACAAAATCTAAACAGAACGTTAGCTCCCAAATTGGCATCATCCACACCCTCTCTGATCAGCCTTCAAAACATTCTGAAACTATAAAGCGGCCTTTATTGTTGAGCCCTGGCATCACATTTTGGCAAAGTTTTTTATAAGTAGCTCGTCAATTGTTTCTCAAAACCCTTAATGAGAAATGTTTATCTTCTCTTAGAGATGAGGAAATTGAGCCCAGATAGACCAGAAAACCACATCTAAAGTCCTATGGCAAATCATTAGCCCTCACCACACAGTGGCTTTGTCTCCTCGGCTTTGACTGGGATGTGTAATTGCTCACGGCATTGTGGAAATCCACAAAGCCTGGGGAACACACAGAGGGAGGTTGTTCAATTCAACATTCTCTTTTGGACCATTAACAAAAGTCAAATGTTGATCACTTTAAATGTCTGTTGAATGTATGAATTGAACAAATACATTTTTATTTTTCTTTCTGTGAAACTAATCATTCCTATCTAGAGGTAGGCTCTTTATGAGTCCTGCTTACTGGATGGTTTCTGGTTTGTGGAATAGACTCTAAAAAATTAGTAGAATCATTTATACAGCTTCTATAATGTTGTAAGCAGAAAAATATCTTCACAAATGTCACTAGTTATTTCCTTTAATTTTTGCACAATTCGATCTCTATGTCTTCTTCATTAGCTGAGAAGTATTAAACATGATCATTGAAATCCACTCATATTGTCAGCTCAACTTGAGCTCTCTGTAAGAGACCCTTACAAAAGGAAGAAGGGCCTATTCAAAGGGAACAGTGAACGATAAAAAAAACTTAGAAAGAAGACTAAATAGCTACCCTCTCCCCCATATAGCCTGCTTTTTAACTCTAAGGTAGTATATTCTCAGAGTCCACAGTCTCCCTTGACCTGGCTGTGGTTGGGACAACTGTAGGATTAGAGCGTCTTCTTGCAACAAGGCTTGACTGACGCTGAATCTCCACTCTGCCCTCTTGTCCAGAGAGAGGAGAAGAGGGAATAAGGCAGCCTCAAAGCATCATCTGAAGCAGCGAGCTAGATCCAGTGGCAACCCCAACCTGTCCAGGGCTCAGGTCTCACCGCACATGTATTCATCTGAGTACGAGCTCCTCATTAGTGGTGTATCTGCCCCAAGACTATTGCATTGGGAGCAGAAGTTTACTTCCCATAGGATTCTTTTCTCCTAAATCCACCTAGAAATAGATTATAGGCTCAGTGGTTTTTATCTTGCTTATGAAGATAACATTTAACTAATACTGGGATTTAAAACATTTTTGTGGTCTGGTTTTACTCAAACAAGCATCACCTAAACAAGTAAAATATTCAGATGGTTTTTAAGGGTCTGCAGAGAAAAAAAAGGATGTATGGAGTGAGGAAATACAGGGAGCAAGGAGCTTGGCCTCATTGATAAAGTAACTTCTGAGCAGAAGCATAGAAGGAGGTAAAGAGAAGAGCCATGAGGATATGTGTAAGTGCAAAGACCTGAGGCACTGAATGGCTTGCAAGTTTGAGGAGAAGCAGAGACGAGTGTGGCTGGAGATGAGGAGTAAGGAGTGAGGGGAAATAAAATCAGACAGGTATTGAGGGTAGTGTGTGTGTGTGTGTGTGTGTGTGAGAGAGAGAGAGAGAGGAAGAGAGAGAGAGAGCACACCACATCTTATGTAAGACTTTATAGAGCTTCCTGAGGGTTTTGTTTCTTAATCTGAATGAGATGGGAAGTCCCCGGATGGTTTTGAGCAGAAAAGTGACAGAAACAGGTATTAATATTCTTTAAAGACCATTGCAGTTGCTGTGGTGAAAACAATTAGAGGAGTGCTGTGGTAGGAAGAATTCCCTCCCCCAAGATTTCTGTACCTTGGTTATTCAAACATGAATGTAGGTCCTCCTGGAATTAAAGTTATCAATTAGCTGACTTTAAAATAGGGAACTATCCTGAATTATCTGGATAGGACCAATCTAATCACTTGGACCCTTGAAGATGGAGAAATTTCTCTGTCCGGAAAAAGAAAAAGAGAGGTAGAACAAGAGAAAGGCAGGGGAGAGAGAAGGCAAAGGAAAGGTGAGAGAGATTTGAGAAAAAAGAGGGCCAATGAGCTGAGGTGTACAGATGATCTTTAGAAGTTTAGAACAACCCCCAACAAACAGCCAACAAGGAACTGAGGACTTCCATCTTATATTCAGGTGGAGCTGAATTCTGCCAACAACTTGAATGAGCTTGGAAATGGATTCATCCCTCAAACCTCCAGAAAGAAACACAATCCTGTCTTTAACTTTGTGAGATCCAGAGCAGAAAGTCAGCCAAGCCTATTGGACTGGTATGGAATTGTGAGATATAATTAGTGCTATTTTAAGTTGCTGAGTTTGTGATAATTTGTTACAATGGCAACAGAAAACAAATACAGGAGTAAGGGCATTAATTAAGAAATTATTGCAAAATTCTAACAAATATGGTGGCATGGACAAGATAATGGTATGGAAATGAGTGGTCCTATTTCATACATATTTTGAAGATAGAGCCTGAAAAATTTGCTAATGTGGTGTATGACTGGCAGGAGGAAAGGGTGACTCCAAGACTTTTGGTTTGAGAAATTGAAAGGACAAAGTTTTTCACTTATTGAGATAAAGTCAACCGGGGAAGAAATAGTTTGCAAAAATGAATTTAGAGAGGTAGGTAGAAATCAAATTATAGAGTATTCTGAGTCATGTTAAAAATTTTGAATTTTATATTAAAGGTAAAGGAAAATTACTGAATACTTTTAAGTAGTCAAAGGTTAGGATCAGATGGCCATTTCAAAAAGTTCACTCAGGAGCCCTTACAGGGTGGAAAATGATGTAGTGAAATATCTCCACCCAATGTAAGAAGATAACTGGAAATTTTTTTCCCCACATTTAGGAAGACCAGGAAAGCCAGGATTCTCCAAAGTGGAACCAAGTAGTTTCCTAGCTCATAGGAACAGAATTTCTGAAATATAAGTAATAAAATAACAGATGATCTCAAAGGAATAACATCCCCATAGATTTCCAGGATTTATTTAAACTAATTTAATTATAGTTACTTAAATGTGTAACAACACTGGGTATAATGAAAGTATAATTATTGTTCTTATACCACTATAAAACCAAATAAACTTACAAAGTAAGCACTAGGAAAAATATAACTAAAATTTAGAACATAAATAAACTATTATGGAAGATGTTTTGTGAAAACTAAATTGTCAAAGCTTGATTTAGTAGTTAAAAGATGATGTCTGTACAAATGCCTGTTCACAAATGTATTGTGTAGAATGATGCTACTAACATCAAAACTTTGCTTGCTACCTCAGGGTAATCAGATATGTTAGTCAAAATTTTGCCAATGGGCAATCTTTAAAAGGTATTTTTAATGAGGCACAATTTGATAATTCTGTAAAGTTTATTTACTGCTATCAAGATGATATAGCATTGCAACATCACAGATATCTTCATTAACATGGCATTTAATAGTTCTTTTAGACATTCTTCATCATATATTTACTTCTCCACTTATTACCAACTAACTATTGCAAATTGATACATACAAAGGTGGAATTTGTTTAATACATCTACTTACAACTCAGCCCACTTTATTTGATAATTAGCGTGCCTATATGCAAAGAAGGCAAAAATAAGAAGATAAAATTAAAAGAATTAGAAAGGAAGAAACAAAATTGAAATTACTTGCAAATAATATTTTTGCATAAAAACTAAAAAAGATTCTTTAGATAAATTAGAAGAATTAGCAGGAGAGTTTGGAAACAAAATTAAATAAATATCAGTATGCATCTCACATGCCAGCAGTAGTTGAAAAATAAAATTAAAGAGATTATTTAAAGTAGCATTAAAACAAGTACCTAATAATACATATAACAGGAGATATGAAATACCTTTCTGAAGAAATATAAAACTTTTCTGAACAAAAAGGCAGTCTAATTACATGGAAAACCAGACCAGATTAGAAAGTGCAACATTTTAAAAAGGTCAATTTCCCCTAAGTTGATTCAATAAAATAGTAATCGCATCTCCAACAGGTTTTTTTCTTTGAAAATTGGTGCTCTTTTTTATTTTATATATTCAAAGAACCAAAAATAACCAAGACACCTTTGAAGAAAAAATGGATGAGAGTGACACCCTAATTGTACATGCTTTATGTAAGGCATTATCTAACTAAATTGATTACGACTGTAAGGTGTTGGTGCACGCACAGAAAAATAGACCAATAGAACAAATTAGACTCCCAAAACAGACTCATCAATATATGGGACGTTGAAACAAGATGGGGTGGGGTCATACTGCAGATCCATGGGAAAATAAATATTTTTTTAAAAAAATAAATCACTCTCAGAAATTGGTTATCCTTTTACACAAATGTAAAGTTGTATGTCTTTCTCATGCCATATAAAAATAATCACAACTGGATTTAAAATCTAAATGAGAAAGCCACAATTATTCAACTTTAAAAAGATAATAAAAGAGTATGTCTTTATGACCTCAGGGTAGGAAAGAATTTTATAAATATGGTACAAAGAACATAAGTCGTAAAAGATAGATTAAATGAATTACATTAAAGTTAAGAACTTCTCCTCATCAAAAGATACCACAAAGAGAGCGAAATGACAGTCTACAAACTGGGAGAGATTATTGATAACACATCAATAAAATGAGAGAAACAAGAGCTTCTTCTTAATGTGGGAAGGACCTACATAGAAGGTAAAGACAAGGGCCAGGGACAGGGCATTGTGACAATCAGTAGATTGAGGTCTTTTGGGGAGAAGGAAAAGACATCTGAGCATTCAAGTAGATACTTGCCTTTGATAACCATGGAAACACTTGTCCATTAGCAGGAAGGATGAAAAAGATGGGTACAGATGCAAGAGTAGTTGTAGACTTGCTGGTGCTAAGATGGGGGAGCTCGTGAGTAATAGTTTCTATTTTCTTTCTATTTTTTCACTTTACTTTAAGTTCGGGGACACATGCGCAGAATGTGCAGGTTTGTTACATAAGTTTACGTGTGCCATGGTGGTTTGCTGCACCTATTGACCCATCCTCTAAATTCCCTTACCTCGCCCCCCACTCCCCAACAGGCCCTGGTGGGTGTTGTTCCCCTCTGTGTGTCCATGTGTTCTCATTGTTCACCTCCCAGTTATGAGTGAGAACATGCGGTGTTTGGTTTTCTGTTCCTGTGTTAGTTTGCTGAGGATGATGGCTTCCAGCTTCATCCATGTTCCTGCAAAGGATGTGATCACATTCCTTTTTATGGCTTCAAAGTATTCCATAGTGTATAAGTACCACATTTTCTTTATCAAGTCTATCAGTGATGGGGATTTAGCATGGTTCCATGACTTTGCTACTGTAAGTAGTACTGCAATAAACACATGTGTGCATATGTCTTTATAGCAGAATGATTTATATTCCTTTGGATATATACCCAGTCATAGGATTGCTGGGTCAAATGGTATTTCTGGTTCTAGATCCCTGAGTAATTGCCACACTCTTCCATATGATTGAACCAATTTACATTCCCACAAACAGTATAAAAGTGTTCCTTTTACTCCACAGCCTCACCAGCATCTGTTGTTTCTTGACTTTTTAATAATTGCCATTTGGACTGGTGTGAGATGGTATCTCATTGTGGTTTTGATTTGCATTTCTCTAATGATCAGTGATGTTGAGCTTTTATTTTTCCTATGTTTGTTGACCACATACATGTCTTCTTTTAAGAAGTGTCTGTTCATATGCTTTACCCACTTTTTGATGGGGTTGGTTTTTCTTGTAAATTTGCTAAGTTCCTGTAAATTCTGGAAATTAGACCTTTGTCAGATAGATAGATTATAAAAATTTTTTCCCATTCTGTAGGTTGCCTCTTCACTCTGATGACAGTTTCCTTCACTGTATAGAAGCTCTTTAGTTTAATTAGATCTCATTCATCAATTTTGGCTTTTGTTGCAGTTGCTTTTGGCATTTTGGTCATGAAATCTTTGCCCATGCCTATGTCCTGAATGGTATTGCCTAGGTTTTCTTCTAGGGTTTTTATGGTTTTGGGTTTTACATTTAAGTCTTTAATCCATCTTGAGTTAATTTTTGTATAAGGTGTAAGTAACGGGTCCAGTTTCAGTTTTCTGCATACAGCTAGCCAGTTTTCCCAGCACCATTTATGGAATAGGAGATCTTTTCCCTTTTGCCTGTTTTTGTTAGGTTTGTCAAAGACCAGATGATTGTAGATGTGTGGTGTTATTTCTGAGGTCGCTGTTCTGTTTCTTCGGTTTATATGTCTGTTTTGGTACCAGTACCATGCTGTTTTGGTTACTGTAGCCTTCTAGTATAGTTTGACGTCAGGTAGCATCATGGCTCCAGCTTTGTTCTTTTTGCTTAAGATTGTCTTGGCTATATGGGGCCTTCTTTGATTCCATATGAAATTTAAAGTCTTTTTCTAATTACGTGAAGAATGACAATGATAGCTTAATGGGAATAGCATTGACTCTATAAATTTCTTTGGGCAGTATGGCCATTTTCACAATATTGATTCTTCCTATCAATGAGGATGGAATGTTTTTCCATTTGTTTGTGTCCTATCTTATTTCCTTGAGCAGTGGTTTATAGTTCTCCTTGAAGAGGTCCTTCACATCCCTTGTTAGCTATGTTCCTAGGTATTTAATTCTCTTTGTAGCAATTGTGAATGGGAGTTCATTCATGATTTGGCTCTCTCCTTGTCTATTGTTGGTATAAAGGAATGCTTGTGATTTTTGCACATTGATTTTGTATCCTGAGACTTTGCTGAAGTTGCTTAACAGTTTAAGGTGTTTTTAGGCAGAGATGATGTGGTTTTCTAAATATAAAATTATGTCATCTGCAAGCAGAGACAATTTGATTATCTCTCTTTCTATTTGAATACCCTTTATTTCTTTCTCTTGCCTGATTGCCCTGGCCAGATCTTTCAATACTGTGTTGAATAGGAGTGGTGAGAGAGAGCATCCTTGTCTTGTACCAGTTTTCAAAGGGAATGCTTCCAGCTTTTGCCCATTCAATATGATATTCTGTGGGTTTGTCATAAATAGCTCTTATTATCTTGACATATGTTCCATCAATATTTAGTTTACTTACGGTTTTCAATATGAAGGAATTTTGAATTTTATCAAAGGTCTTTTCTGCATCTATTGAGATAATCATGTGCTTTTTGTCATTGGTTCTGTTTATGTGATGGATTAAGTTTATTGATTTGCATATGTTGAACCAACTTTGCATCCCAGGGGTGAAGCTGAGTTGATTGCAGTGGATAAGTTTTTTGAGATGCTGCTGGATTCAGTTTGCCAGTATTTCATTGAGGATTTTCACATCAATGTTCATCAGGGATATTGGCCTGAAGCTTTATTTTTTTGTCCTGTCTCTACCGATGTTGGTATCAGGATGATACTGGCTTCATAAAATGAGTTACAGAAGAGTCCCTCCTTTTCAATTGTTTGGAATAATTTCAGAAGTAATGGTACTAATTTCTCTTTGTAACTCTGGTAGAATTTGGCTGTGAATCCCTCTGGTCCTGGGCTTTTTTTTTTTTTTTTTTTTTTTGGCTGGTAGGCCATTAATTACTGCCTCAATTTCAGAACTTGTTATTGGTCTATTCAGAAATTCGAGTTCTTGAGTTCTTCCTGGTTTAGTCTTAGGACAGTTTATGTGTCCAGGAATTTATCCATTTCTTCTAGATTCTCTAATTTATTTCCATAGAGGTGTTTGTTTATAGTATTCCCTGATGGTAGTTCCTATTTCTGTGGGTTCAGTGGCAGTATCCCCTTTATCATTTTTTATTGTATCTACTTGATTTTTCTGTTTTCTTTTTTATTATTTTTGCTCGCTTTTTGTTAATTTTTTCAAAAAACCAGCTCCTGGATTCACTGATTTTTTCGAGGGTTTTTCATGTCTCTATCTCCTTCAGTTCTGCTCTGATCTTAGTAATTTCTTGTCTTCTGCTAGCTTTTGGATTAGTTTGCCATTGCCTCTCTAGCTTTTTTAATTGTGATGTTAGGGTGTTGATTTGAGATCTCTCTACCTTTCTTATGTGGGCATTCAGTGCTGTAAATTTCCCTCTTAGCATTGCTTTAGCTGTGTTCCAGAGATTCTGGTACATTGTCTCTTCATTCTCATTGGTTTCAAAGAACTTCATTATTTCTGCCTTAATTTCATTACTTACCCAGTAGTTATTCAGGAGCAGGTTGTTCAATTTCTATGTAATTGTGTGGTTTTGAATGAGTTTCTTAATTCTGGATTCTAATTTGATTACACTATGTTTTGAGAGATTGTTTGTTATGATTTCAGTTCTTTTGCATTCGCTGAGGAGTGTTTTACTTCCAATTATGTGGTTGATTTTAGAATAAGTGCCATGTAGCACTGTGAAGAATGCATATTCTGTTGATTTGGGGTGGTGAAATTTGTAGCTGTGTCTTTGAAATAAGCCCAGTGATTACAGTGGGATCCTGATGTGCCTTCACTAGTAGAGGCAGCTACAGTAGCCAAATGCACAGTAAGCATGAGGCTTGTAGTCTCTCAGTGGAAAGGAGAATAGGGTCTCTAGGTGGTCCAGTTTACTCTTCCCAGGAATCATTTTTTGTTACATATACTTTAAATAGTTCCCCATATACGAGCTGATAACTGTTGTTCTTTCCTCCTTCCCCAAGGCAAAAGATACTTAGCTGTTATTTTATTTTTAAAATTTCCTTAAAATATAAATTTTAAAAATAGATTTACAGGGCACAAGTGCAGATTTCTTACATACATATATTGTGCTGTGGTAAAGTCTGGGGTTTTAGTGTAGCCATCACCCGAATAGGGAAGAAACTTAACTTTTAAACTATCTCATTTAAATACTTGAAGTTGAGTCATTAAAAATTGCATATAAATTTTTAACAGTATAAGTATATGAATTATTTACTCTGACTGAATTTTGAAACTTTGCTAGTTGTGTTATGTTTTGGGGCATCCACTGAGTGCTGTGATAATTCCAGATAATAAGGTGGTATCCATATAAAATAATTATACTGTATGTTAAAAGGCACATAACACAATGGAAAGGTTTATGGGATATGGCTGGGCAGGTATGGTAGCCTTCAGCAAAGTTCTTAGTTGTAAGCAATAAGGCAAATGTTAGCTGACTTTGGCAGAAAACATATTAAAGAAAAGAAGCATGGGCAGCTGAGGGGCCCCACAGGAAGGACAGAGGCAGAGCCACCATGTGCTGACAGAGCCCTGCACCTGCCAGGGCCATCTTTCCCTTTTTCACATGAAGGCCCCTGACAGACAAGCTGTGGCTTTGGGTGGAGAATCCAGTATAGAGTTACAGAATGTAAAAACTGCCCCATCACACCAGAGGGCTTGTTTGAGGAAGCCATGCAGTGCTCACACCACTGGCATTCCCACTACTACTGCCAGAGAGTGCATCCTCCACTGTTGTCAGAGAGTGCATCCTCTATATCTCTGTGGCTCCAGGGTGAGGTGTGTTGGGCTTAACTGCAAAGAAGGTGGGGGAAGCAAGTTCCTGACATATTCAACTTTAAAAATGAGCAGAGCCTGAGTCTCCCACTGAGACTCATAAGATGAGGAATTCCCCAAACACCAAAAGGGGAGTCAGATGCTGAACAGCTAAGAAATGCCACACCATTTATTCACTGTTATTCTTTCCTGTCCTTTTTGTTATTGTTGTGGTTTTACGTTTATTTCACCTTTACGCTGGCATTCTGAAACATAGACAAATGAGTTGGTGCCTAAATGCAATGGAAGACTACAGGAAATCAGCACAAAGCTAAAAAAGGACCAACCCATGTATAAGTGAGGACCTTAACTGAAAAAAGAAATTATTTTTGCAATAATTGTGTTGTCCTTCAGGCTACTGATATTTGTTCCATTCACATGGATGACTGTGTGACCTGAACAGATGTGATTGTTGAGGTGTTAGTCTTCAATAGAAGCACTAGGTATGATTAAGCTTGACTCAATTTTTTATTAAAATTTGACCATACTATATTATTACTATTGTTATTATCTATATCTACAATGTATAATGAATAGATGTAGCACTATTAATCCTTGAAAATGTTGTCTTTTGATTTCTCACTTTTTCTTGTCTTTTATTTTCTTCTTTTCCATCATTTTCTTCCTGCTACCATAGCAACATGTTTCTCAACCATCAGCCATCTGACCTTGATCCTGGTTAAATTTAATTTAATTCAGTAAGTATTTATTATTTGCCTAATATTTACAACACATCACAGATGTTCTAAAAATTCAGCAAGAAGTTCTCTCCTTGTGTCACTTCTCACAGCCTATAACATATCAAACTGCACCAGATAGATAGTTGATAGAAATGGTGAGATGAAATGAATGGAGGGATGTAGGCAAGATACACATAAAACAAATGAATCAAAGTTATGCATCAAATGTCAGGACAACAATCCTCTTTGTCACAACTTCTTTGTTATTGTTGCTGTTACTCTTTTATAACTAAAACAACCTTCTTTTAGTATACAATTCAATATCAAACTTTAAATCACCTTAGAAATTCACTATATAGAAGATAAAACCAATGATGTATAACCAATGCATATTTCATACAAGAAAAAATGTTAAAAATGTCTTTTATTTTTAATTTTTTCTAATATTCAGCAAATATATTTTCATAAAATAGTGAATGACTCTAAGAAACATGCATTTGAGATTAAGAAAGTTCTGAGGCACTTATAATTTATAAGAATTTAATTAAGATATAATTGTTTAAATATGTTGTTTACAATTACAGTCAATTTATTGATAATATTATCTTTACAATGCTTCACCGGGGCTGTAGTACTTCTGCCCTAGGAGGGCAATCATTCAGTGCTTGCCAAAGCCCAGCAGAATAGGGTTAAATGGCCCCTTTGAGGAGTATGTTAAAATCTGAATAAGAGTCTAACAAGAATGCAATTACAGCTTTTAATCTAAATATTATCTTGTCATTTAACAGTTCTATAGACATGAATTAGCTATTACTGGTAAATTTGTGATGAGTTGAAGATACTTCTGCAAATGACAATTGGTGGTGGTGGTGTGATAAAGAGAGGGCTAACTAACACATGCTGGAAGAAAAAGACTCTGCTTTTTAAAAACAAATAGGTAACACATTGAATCAACCTCAAATATCAAGTTCTGGGATTTGAACTTGGAGACCTTCAAGCAAAGTATGCACAGCTATGCTCTGGTTTACATGTTCTTAGTCTGACTGGTGCCCCCTTTGGTACAGCTGCTTTTCCTAGCCTCATCATTTCTTTCAAGCCCCCTACTCAATTCCATTGCTTTTCTGAACAAATGACCTTGCCTCCTATCTTTCAGTGAAAACAGAAGCGTTCAGGGTAAAACTCTTCCAAAGTCCCAACATTTTTACTGACGTAAAAAGGTGTGTAATTATTTGCTAAATGTCTTTTCATGTCTCCTGCTCCAGGAGATCAGGAATGGAACCTGGTCACCAGTACAAGGTATACGAGGGGTTCACTAGGTATCTATTATCTAAATGAGTGAGCATCCTTCCTTTCTTTGTTTATAATTTTTTGTTTTAAAAACAAGAGCTTTATTTTGAATGTAATATATGATCATGGTAAAAAGCCAGAATAGTACCAACTTATATGAAAGGAAATGTTAAAGTTCCCCTCCCTGGTAAATTCCATAGGCTCCCTTCCTTACTTCTTTGTTTTCTAGCTTCAGAAGTCAACCTTCCCCTGAGCCCCAGATTTCATTCTTTTGTTGTGATCTCCTCTAGGAAACACTTCTTCTTTGTGTGGACAGCCAGGGAGCAGGGCTTGGCAGGGCAGTTACACAGAGTGGCCAAAAGAGTTGCAACAGCTGAGGGTTAAGGCAGCAGTATGGCCAGGCAGAACAGTGACTGGGTGCCAAAGATGCTAAATCAATCATCAGGTCCTAAGGGTGAAGAAAATAAGAGGCAAAGCAAAGGTCAGAGGAATGCAGGAGGAGGTCAAGAATGTAAATGTAAGGCAAGACTAAGTGAGAAGGTCCAGGACCACATGGGTGAATGGGAAAAGGATACTAAAAAGGCATTTAAAAATTTTATTTTGGGGGATATCACTGTGGGGTGCACCAGTGGGTTAATGAAGGCTGGGTTGACACTGAGGAGATGTCAGTGTCAACCCTATTAATTATTACCTCTCTCTCCAATATACTGAACACCTCCCTTTTCTCTAATTGCCTTTCTCAGACCACAAACATGTTGTCTTTTAACCTAAACACAAAAGAAGAAAATAAACAAAAAACCTCTCTGCCAACCTGGTCTTCTCTTCCAACTACCTCACCCAATCTCTCTTCTGCCAATTCTAGACACATTTCAAAGAATAATGTAAACTAATGGCTGGGCACAGTGGCTTATGCCTGTAATCACAGCACTTTGGGAGGCTGAGGCGGGAGGATAGCTTGAGGCCAGGAGCTCGTCATCAGCCTGGGTAACAAAGCAAGACTTCATCTCTACAAAAAAACAAATAAAAAATAAAAGTAGCTGGTCATGGTGTGTGCCTGTAGTCTCTGCTACTCAGGAAGCTGAGGTGAGAAGATCATCTGAGTCCAGGAGTTTAAGGTTGCTGTGAGCTAAGATGGTGCCAGTGTACTCCAGCCTAGGCAACAGAGTAAGACACTGTCAAAAAAAAAAAGAAAGAAAGAAAGAAGGAAAGAAAAAGAAAGAAAGAAAGAGAGAGAGAAAGAAAGAAAGAAAGAGAGAGAGAGAGAGAGAAAGACAGACAGAAAGAAAGAGAGAGAAAGAGAGAGAAAGACAGAAAGACAGAAAGAAAAGAAAGAAAGAGAAAGAAAGAAAGAGAGAAAGAGAAAGAACTGAAGGAAGGAAGGAAGGAAGAAATATAACCTTACTGTTTGTATTTCTCATTTCCCCGTCACTATCCAGCTTAATTGATTCTGCCTTCTATCCCAGTTTATTGAAAACTGTTTTTGCCAAAGTTGCCAATGATCTTCTTATTTTTGTCATTAGATTTGGATGACATGCTTCATTTTTATATGAACCATCTCTTTGAAGGTTTGATACTGTTGCCTTCTTCCTCCTTGTTTTGGCTTTCTGACATGCCCCTCTGCTGGTTCTGCTCCTCTATCTCTGGCTTATTTTTTCATTTTCTTTGTGAGGCTGTATTTCTTCTCTCTCTCTCCCTCTCTCTCTCTGTGTGTATATATATATATACACACACACATATTTATATATATAAATATATTTATTATATTAAATATATATATATATATATATATATATTTTTTTTTTTTTTTTTTTTTTCCTG
>NC_045443.1:43929292-43930904 GCF_002776525.5 Piliocolobus tephrosceles | reverse complement strand
TTTTTTCCTGTGGACATCCAGGTAATGTGGTATGGTAGGGAACTGGTTGTATGTGTCTTCCCATTTGTTAGCATTTGCAGTAGTCAATCTGCCAAGGCACCTGACCCTGAAACACCTTCTGTGGATGACTGTCTAGGATTTCCACCCTCCCCCACCCCAGTACATACACTTTCAATTATTTCACTGCTTCCTTTTTCTTACAAGAAAGAATCTTTGTTAGTCATTTTGTAATATTATTACTATGATTACAATTTGTTGAGCACTTGCTATTTACCAAGGATTCCACTGGGTGCTTCACTTTCCTTTATCTATTTGTTTGTTCAGTTATTTCTTTAGTCTGTAAATATTTACTGACATTTATGGCACAGGCACTGTGGATATATAATCTCTAGTTGTTAGAAGTAACTTAGAAGTAGCATATTGTTATTTTACAGATGATGAAACCAAGGCTTGGGGTTGTCCACCTTGCCTCCAGCTCTAAGAACACTCAAGAGGCAGACCCAGGATTTGAATAAATAGCTCTTTCCCTTTCATTAATATACCTCAAGAAATATTCTATCTTTCATAAAGCACCTTATGCCAAGCATGTTCCTACCCTTTATCTCATTATACCAGTGAGCACATTAGCCTATGGCCTGATGTCACCTTTGAAAACAGGTGGGGAGGATTTATAGCAATGAAAACTCAAAATTCCATAACTTTGTTATTCATACCATCACACGTTTTCACAAGATCCAGACAAGGCTGCTGATAGATTATGTAGCTTGAGAATCACTTATTTATTCATATCTTCATGGTGTTTACAATATAGTCGTAGGGACTGGGGTGTATTTTTACATCTGAGAAAAGTCCCAGGGAAGAAAAGAGTACAATTAAATAAAAGCTATTAACAAAGAACTGTGGCCAAGATTGGTGGGGGAGGTGAGCAGGGTTAGGGAAGCTTCCCAAGAGACAAAGACTGGGCCAGATCATGCACACTATGCATCATTCTATTTATCTTAAGAATGATGATCCAGCAGGATGGAGGTCATATAATCAGATTGGTGTTTTGAAAAGTTCACTCTGGCTACGGTGCAGACAATCTGTTGGAGGGGCCCAGGAAAAATGCATGCAAAATAGTTAGGAAGCTCTTGCTGAAGTTGGAATAAGGGATGATGATGGCTGGGACTAGTGGAGTGGTCACAGAGGAAGAGATAAGTCAACGAATTTGATACATATTGAGGAGGTACAATCAGGAGGACTTGCTGACAGATTAAATAAGCAGTTGATGGAGAAGAAGTTACCAAGGTTAAATCCCAGAAGTCTGAGATGCTTAATTTGATAAACGATGGTGCCATTTTCTGAGAGAGAGAAAAGTAAAGGTTAGGGAAATCATGGTTTTTGTGGGTCATGTGGGTTAAACTGAAGACTTTGTGGTATGATAAGATAACTGCTGGGTGTATAGGCCTGTAACTCCAAGGAGAGATCTGAGTTGACGATATGCTCTCAGGAGCTGTCATCAGTGGAGGAGTAATTAAGCCATGGGCCTGGATGAGATCAAGTGGGGAAGTAATATAGAGTGAGACGAGGAGAGGAGAGGAGAGGAGAGGAGAGGAGAGGAGAGGAGAGGAGA
>NC_045443.1:43842178-43929282 GCF_002776525.5 Piliocolobus tephrosceles | reverse complement strand
GAGGAGAGGAGAGGAGAGGAGAGGAGAGGAGAGGAGAGGAGAGGAGAGGAGAGGAGAAGAGAAGAGAAGAGAAGAGAAGAGAAGAGAAGAGAAGAGAAGAGAAGAGAGGAGAAGAGGGCCTAGGATTCATCCATCCAGAACGCCTCATGTAAAGGATTAATTTCCTAGTCATTTAAAAGGAAAACACTTTCTGAAGAAATTTATGTGCTTCTTAATATTTCTCTTAACCAAGTATTAAAATCTTAATATCAACAAAAAGGTGAAAAAAATCTACACCTGTCTGGCTTCAAATGAATCAAACGTAAGTTTTCACTTATACAAAAAATTCCAAAGCATGCATTTATTTAAGTTCGAGTGAATACGTGGGTGTTTGTTATAGGTCTCTGTACTTTTGTATGAATGAAATATTTCATAATTAAACAACAGCAATAGCAAAAATGCCCAGGGAATAAAGCCTAAGTCGATAAAAAATCAGCCAGGAAAATTAAACACCAAAAGCAATTTAGAGAAGAATAAAGGATTAGAGACAATTGCCAAGGAGCCCCTTGGCCCCAGTAGAAAAGAGTTTAGGTACAACCTAGAAAGATGTACCCTGAACGATTTGCTGATAACTTTTTAAGGTAGAAATTTCTAACATTATAAGGACCACAATAAGTTAAAGTTTGGCTCTGTTTATATTTCAGGGCAATTAGAAGTGAGAAGTTGGCCAATATTATTTTATTTAGCCGTGCAGAAAGGTGGTTGGTTTGGTTAAATGAATGAATGTTACTTTTCCAAGCCTATATGCACAGGAATATTATTTAAAATGTGGAAGAAAACTATGTCTGAAACAAAAGTGGTGATCTACAAGTGATCTCTAATGAGAAGTGGCTTTGGTAGTATAACCAAATAATGAAACTACACTTCTACCCCCCAATACTGTCTACCACTACCATCACTAGCGTCCCTTCCCCTCCACTACCCACAAGAGATGATTTTAGAAGGAATCTTTTCTCTAAGAGCTTACTCGGGCTCTTGTATTAAAGGATATATGGCTTAGTATTGGAGGTTTCTGTACCTAACAAAATGCAAACTATTGTTTTGAGAAACTATCCTTGAGAAATGTGAGACAATTAGAAAAAAGAAAGGGGCATCGCTGTCACTCCCAATGGTGAGGTTATTTCAAAAGAAACTGAGCGTGGAGGGCTATACCTAGCCTAGATTATTCTGCCAGACTGGGTTTCCCAAGCCCGCCTTGGATCATTCTGTTGGAGTTACTTCCATGGTGTTACTCTAGTAGTAAATAACTCAGACCTAGGAAAATAGTAATGATTGGGTCCCATGCACTGGCTGGTGGGGAAAGGGAAAAGTACTTGGGGTGAAGCCAACCCCTGGAGTATTGAAGGGGCAGCTACGCTGTCAAGGCTTGAATAAGAAAGCCTCCCACAGGGCTCATGGACTTAAGGTAGAGTCTAAATTATTCACGAGATGATGGCTATGAATGGTTTCATTTCTTAAAGACTCTTATTTGGCACAGGAAAAGTATGTTTAGCATATAGTTGTTTTTTCCTTGTATGCTCTAGTTTTTTTATTTCTGCCAAACTTTCAGCAAAATGTGATTAAGCCATATAATTTTATATAGTGATATATAGAGAAAAACAAGGAGATGACAAAAATGGAAGCATTCATCCACCCTCTGAAGTGGGTTGAATAGTGTCCTCCAATAATCCACTTAATGATGTAATCTTATTTGGATGAAATGTCTTTGCAGATGTTAAGGTAACAATCTCTAGATGAGCCCATCCTTTACTATGGTGAGCCCTAAATCCAATGACTAGTGTTCTTATAAGAGACAAAGGGGAAGATACAAAGAGGAAGAGGCCACAGGAAGACAGAGGTAGAGACTGGACAGACCCACAAGCCAAGGAACTCCCCCAGCAAAACATACCTCTACAAAGGCCCTTGCAAAGGTGGCAGCATTTATTTGAGAGTGACTGGAATTCTTGTTTTAAGCTGTAAAGAGAAGCAAAGCAGGCAACGACCTTTGGCCAAGAGCAGTGGAGCAGAGTTGAACATGCAACTTGGAGGATCAGTAGTCAAGCAGACCACTTAGGAGCAGACATAAGTCAACTCCTTTTCTCCTTTCTTAAGAATGCAAGAAGGAGGGGATCCAAAGGGAGAGAAAAACTGATGCTTGGGTTCTGTCGGAATCTCCCTTCAGATTTCAGGACAGTGTTCATCATATGCTCTTTCTTTCCTTTTTTCTTCTTCTTCTTCTTCTTCTTCTTTTTTGATTTAGGGCTCACCATAGTAATGGTTTTTTTTTTTTTTTTGAGATGGAGTCTTGCTCTGTCGCCCCGGCTGGAGTGCAGTGGCCGGATCTCAGCTCACTACAAGCTCCGCCTCCCGGGTTTACGCCATTCTCCTGCCTCAGCCTCCCGAGTAGCTGGGACTACAGACGCCCGCCACCTCGCCTGGCTAGTTTTTTGTATTTTTAGTAGAGACGGGGTTTCACCGTGTTAGCCAGGATGGTCTCGATCTCCTGACCTTGTGATCCGCCCGTCACAGCCTCCCAAAGTGCTGGGATTACAGGCTTGAGCCACCGCGCCCGGCTCCTTTTTTCTTCTTATCACCTTCAGACTTCTATGCTTGGCAGAGCCTTATGTCTCTCCTATGCCCACATTCAGCTTGTTCTGAGTCTTATAAGCAATTTTGAATAAAATTAGCTTAAATTTTGGTTAATGTCATGCAGAATTTCTTGGGCAATTTCAAAGAGTGAAGTATCACTTTAACAATTTTTTTACTGTATAAAAAACAGCTTTACTGAGATATAATTCACATATCATATAATTTACATAATTTAAAGTGCACAATTCATGGTTTTTAGTATATTCACAGGGTTGTGCCACCATTACCATAATCAATTTTAGGACATTTTCATCATTCCAAAGGGAAACCCTGTACCCATTAACAGTCACTCACTATTTCTCCCCATATCCTTTACTTTATCCTTCATCTACAGGTCTAGGCAACCACCAATCTACTTTCTATTTATAAATTTGCCTATTCTGGACATTTGATACAAATGGAATCATACAGTATGCATTTTTTCTGGCTGGCTTCTTTCACTTACCATAATGTTTTAAATGTTCATTTATGTTGTAGCATGTATCAATTCATCATTTCTTTTATTGACAAATAATATTTCATTTTATGGACATCTTATTTATTTATTCATCAGTTGATGAGCATTAGGGTTGTTCCCACTTTTTAGCTATTATAAATGATACTGCTATAAGCATTAGTGTACAAGTTTTGTGTAGATGTATGTTTTTATAGGAATGGAGTTGCTAGATGACATTATAGTTCTAAGTTTAACTTTTTAAGGAGTATCCCGACTGTTTTCCAAAGCAGCTGCACCATTTTATGTTTCCTCCAAATGTGTATGAATGTTCCAAATTCTCTACATTCTTTCCAACACTTTTTGATTATGGTCATCCTATGAAGTGAAGTGGTTTTCATTTTGTAACCCAAATTGCAGCATCATGCAATATATCCATGTAATAAAGCTGTACATGTACCCCTTGATTCTAAAAAAAAGTTGAAATTATAAAAATAAATAAATAAGCAAACAAACAGGGTTATTTGCCTTTTATGATTGAATAGTAGGAGTTTTAAAATTATTCTAGTCACTTGTCAGATATATGATTTGCAGGAATTTTTTCCCATTTTATGGGTTATGGTTTCATTTTCTTGATGGTATTCTTTAATGCAAAAGGTTTAAAATTTTGATGAAATATAATTTATCTAATTTTTTCTTTTGTCACTTGTACTTCAGTTATCATAAAAAAATCATCTCCTAATCCAAAGTATTGAAGTTTTGCCTCTAAGTTTTTGAATAAGGGTGTTGTAATTTTGCCCTACACTTAGATATTTTATTCATTTTGAATTAGGTTTTGTTTTTCATGGGAATAGGGGAACAACTACATCCTCATACATGAATATATATAGAATATACATATTCTCTCTATATATAAAGGATATAGAATATATATATTCTCTCTATATATAAAGGATATAGAATATATAGAATATAAGCAGGCAGAAAAATATGAAAAGAGAGACTGGTCTAGCCTCCCTAGAGGTTAGGCATGGGAGAAAGCCTACATCTTTCTCCCATGCTAGATACTGTCTGCCCTTGAATATCAGACTCCAAGTTCTTCATTTTTGGAACTTAGACTGACTCTCTTTGCTCCTCAGCCTGCAGACAGCCTATTGTTGGACCTTCTGATAATGTGAATTAATACTTAATAAACTCCTATATATATATATATATATGGATACATATATATGTGTGTATATATATGGATATATATAGGAGTTTTTATATATGTATATATATCTAATGAACTAATGAAATATATATGTATATATATCCATATATATACACATACACACACACATACACACACACACACACATATATATATATATATTTCATTAGTTCTGTCCCTCTAGAGAACTCTGACTAATACAGACTTTTGTACCAGGGGTGGTTCTAGAGGAACAAAATATTAAGGGTGGAGTTCTTTCATTGGTTTGGGGGTTTCTGGAGTTGACTTCTTAATATTAGATTAAAAAATGCAAGGACTCTACTAATAGTATGGAGAACACTGATAGTTCTTGGCATGAACTGTTTAGAGACTTATGCAAAACAAATGCATTTGACACTCCTGATTCATTGCTCGTGAGAGGCAAGGAGTTTAGTGACTCTATACATAATACCTTTGACCATATGGGAACAACCAAGGAACACAATAAAGCTGGTTGGTTGCTCCTAATTTCACTGGACAAAGTGATGAAAGAAAATCATGAACTCAGGGATTCTATCTCCCAGCATCAGAAGCAGATACTGAGTCTCAAATCTGCTAAGATTGCCCTGAGTGAGAGTCTTATCTCCTGTGGAGAAAGAGCTGAAATTGTGGAAAAACGGACACAAGCTTTTACCATGCAAGTGGCTGACCTATGCACAGCCTCCCCAGGTGTCTACTGTCAAAACGAGGGCATGGACTGGAAAAGAATGGGACCCTGAAACTTGGAATGGGGGCATGTGAGAGGACCCTGATGAAACTGGGGACACTGAATTTGTAAACTCTGATAAACCTTTTTTTTTTTTTTTGCCAGAAGAAACAGTTTCCCCATTACTAGTAGTGGTAACATTGCCTCCCTAACCCATGCTGCCATCAGCCTTTCCACTTTTGTCTGAGCAGATAAACCTTGTACTGCCTGAGGCAACAGTGATGGCCTTCCCTGAGGCAGTTGCCAGGCAAGATAATGTTGGTTTCTCCTCAGGAGCCACCCCAACACCCTGTTTGCCTCTAGACTTATAACTAGACTAAAGTACCCACAGAGCCCTAGAGGTGAGGTTGAGAGTGTGACCCATGAGTAGGTGTGCTACACTTAAAAAGAACTGCTTGAATTTTCTAATTTATATAAACAGAAATCTGGAGAACAAGTATGGGAATGGATATTAAGGGTGTGGGATAATGGTGGAAGGAACATATTGTTGGATCAGAATTTATTGATTTGGGGCCACTAAATCAGGACTCTGTGTTTAATGTTGCAGCTCAGGGAGTTAGAAAAGGTTCTAATAGTTTATTTGCTTGATTAGTTGAAATCTGGATTAAAAGATGGTCCATTGTGAGTGAGCTGTAAATACCTGATTTCCCTTGGTTTAATATAGAGGAAGGGATCAAAAGACTTAGGCAGATGGGGATAGTGGAGTGGATTAGTCACTTTAGACCTACTCATACCAGCCAGGAGGGCCCAGAAGATACGCCCTTGATCAATGCCTTGTGAAATAGATCTCTGAGGGCAGTGTCTGCATCTTTGAAGGACCCTGTAATTGCTCTTCTCTGTATGTCAGATCTAATAATGGGAACCACAGTCACTCAACCACAAAATTTAAATACAATGGGAATAATTGGATCCTGAGGTGGCAGAGGCCAAGTAGTGGCACTCAATCATCAAAGGCAAGGTGGGGGTAGTGGACAGCAGGGACAAAGCAGCCATCAGAACAGTCTGACTTGTGTAGAGCTCTGGTTTGGCTAATTAATCGTCGTGTTCCTAGAAGTGAAAATGATAGGAAGCCTATTGCATTTCTACTTAATTTATACAAGTAGAAAGCTTCCAGGTCAAATGAACAAAAGACTAATTTGAATAATAAAAACAGAGCATCATGGTCCCTCAATCAATTTCCAGACTTGAGCCAGTTTACAGACCCAGAACCCCTTGAATGAAGGGGAGGCCAGGTCCCACTGAGAAAGGACTTTACCACATTACTGGCAATTTATGAAGTGAATCTTTCTCCTATCCTTCTCCAAGGAGACCCCTGACCTTTTACCAGGGTAACTGTACATTGGGGAAAGGTAAATGATCAGATATTTTGGGGACTACTGGACACTGGGTCTGAGCTGACATTGATTCCAGAAAACTCAAAATGTCATTGTGGTCTTCCAGTTAAAGTAGGAACTTATGGAGGTCAGGTAATTAATAGAGTTTTAGACCAGGTCCAACTTACAGTGTGTCCACTGGGTCCCTAGACTCACCCTGTGGTCATTTCCCCAGTGCCAGAATGCATAATTGGCATAAACATACTTAGCTGCTGGCAGAACCCCCACATTGGCTCACTGACTAGTAGGGTGAGATCTATTATGGTGGAAAAGGCCAAATGGAAACCATTACAGCTGTCTCTACCTAGAAAAATAGTAAATCAAAAGCAATATTACATCTCTTGAAGGATTGCAGTGATTAGTGCCACCATGAAGGACTTGAAAGACTCAGGGGTGATCATTCCCACCATATCCCCATTCAACTCTCCCACTTGGCCTATGCAAAAGACAGATGGATCTTGGAGAATGACAGTGGATTATTGTAAGCTTAACCAAGTGGTGACTCCAATTGCAGCTGTTGTATCAGATGTGGTTTTATTGCTTGAACAAATTAACATATCTCCTGGTATCTGGTATGCAGACATTGACTTGGCAAATGTTTTTTTCTCTATTCCTGTTCATAAGGCCCACCAGAAGCAATTTGCCTTCAGCTGGCAAGGCATTACTATATCAACTCTGGACTATATCAACTCTGGCTTTGTGTCATAATCTAATTTGGAGAGACCTTGATTACTTTTTGCTTCTGCAAGATATCACACTAGTCCTTTGCACTGATGACATTATGCTGATTGGATCCAGTGAGCAAGAAGTAGCAAACACATTGGACATTGGACTTGTTGGTGAGATATTTGCATGCCAGAGGATGGAAAATAAATCCAGCTAAAGTTCAGGGACCTTCTATCTCAGTAAAATTTCTAGGGGTGCAATGGTGTGGGACCTGTCAAGATACTCCTTCTAAGATGAAGGATAAGTTGCTGCAAGAAAGAGGCACAACACCTAGTGGGCCTATTTGGATTTTGGAGGCAACACATTCCTCATTTAGGTATGTTACTTCATGACATTTATCAAGTGACCCAGAAGACTGCCTGTTTTAAGTGGGGTCCAGAATAGTAGAAGGCTCTGCAACAGGTCCAGGCTGCTGTGAAAGCTGCTTTGCCCCTTGAACCATATGACCCAGCAGATCCAATGGTGCTTGACATGTCAATGGCAGATAGAGATGCTGTTTGGAGCCTTTGGCAGGCTCCCATGGGTGAATCACAGTGGAGACCTCCAGGATTTTGGAGCAAGCTCCTGCCATCTTCTGCAGATAACTACTGTCCTTTTAAGAGAAAGCTTTTGGCCTGTTACTGGGTTTTGGTGGAAATTGAACATTTGACTACAGATTACCAAGTCACCATGTGACCTGAACTGCCTATCATGAACTGGGTGCTTTCTGATCCATCTAGCCGTAAAGTGAGACATGCACAGCAGCATTCTGTCATCAAACACAAGTGATAAATATGTGATCAGGCTCGAGCAGGTCCTGAAGGCACAAGTAAGTTACATGAGAAGGTGGCTCAAATGCTCAGGATCTCCCCTCCTGCCACCCTGCCTTCTCTCCCCCAGCCTGCACTAATGTCCTCATGAGGAGGTCCCTATTCTCAGTTGACAGAGGAAGAGAAGACTAGGGCCTGGTCACAGACGGTTCTGCATGATACGCAGGCACCACCCAAAAGTGGACAGCTGCAGCACTATAACCCCTTCTAGGACATCCTTGAAGGACAGCAGTGAAGGGAAATCTTCTCAATGGGCAGAACTTTGAGCAGTGCACCTGGTTGTGCACTTTGCATGAAAGGAGAAATGGCCAGATGTGCAAGTATATACTGATTCATCTGTTGTAGCCAACGGTTTGGCTGGATGGTCAGGGACTTGGAAGAAGCATGATTGGAAAATTGGAGATAGACAAATTTGGGGAAGAGGTATGTGGATGGACCTCTCTAAGAGGTCAAAAACTGTGATAATATTTGTATCCCATGTGAGTGCCCACCAAAGGGTGACCTCAGCAGAGGATGATTTTAACAATCAACTGGATAGGATGACCTGTTCTGTGGACACTGCCTATCATGAACTGCCTATCATGAACTGCGTGCTTTCTGACCCATCTAGCCATAAAGTGACACATGCACAGCAGCATTCTGTCATCAAACACAAGTGATAAATATGTGATTAGCCTCTTTCCCCAACCACCCCTGTAATAGCTTAATGGGCCCATGAATAAAATGGCCACGGTGACAGGGATGGAGCTTCTACATGGGCTCAGCAACAGACTTCCACTCACCAAGGCTGACCTGGCTACGGCCACTGTTGAGTGCCCAATTTGCCAGCAACAGAGACCAACACTGAGCCCTCAATATGGCACAATTCCTTGGGGTGATTGGCCAGCTATCTGGTAACAGGTTGATCATATTGGACCTCTTCCACCACTGAAAGGGCAGAGGTTTGTCTTCACTGGAATAGACACTTACTCTGGATATGGGTTTGCTTATCCTGCAAGCAATGCTTCTGCTAAGACTACCATCTGTGGACTCACGGAATGCCTTATCCACCATCATAGTATTCTGCACTGCATTGCTTCTTACCAAGCCATTCACTTTATAACTAAACAAGTTCAGCAGTGGGCTCATGCTCATGGAATTCACTGGTCTTACCATGTTCCCCATCACCCTGAAGCAGCTGGACTGACTGAATAGTGGAATGGCCTTTTGAAGTCACAATTACAATGCCAACTATGTGACAATACTTTGCAGAGCTGGCACAAAGTTCTCCAGAAGGCCATGTATGCTCTAAATCAGTGTCCAATATATGGTACTATTTTTCCCATAGCCAGGATTTATGGGTCCAGGAGTCAAGGGGTGGAAGTGGAAGTGGCACCACTCACCATCTCCCTTAGTGATTCACTAGCAAAATTTTTGCTTCCTGTTCTCATGACATTAAGTTCTGCTGGCCTAGACATCTTAGTTCCAGAGGGAGGGATGCTGCCACCAGGAGACACAACAATGATTCCATTAAACTGGAAGTTAAAATTGCCACCTGGACACTTTGGGCTCCTCCTACCTTTAAGACAACAGGTTAAGACGGGAGTTAGAGTGTTGGCTGGGGTGACTGACCTGGACTATCAAGATGAAATCAGTTTACTACTCTACAAAGGAGGTAAGGAAGAGTATGCATGGAATCCAGGAGATCTATTAGGGCGTCGCTTAGTGTTTCCATGCCCTGTGATTAAGGTCAATGAGAAACTACAAC
The DNA here is from genome assembly GCF_002776525.5 of Piliocolobus tephrosceles. Lineage (NCBI taxonomy): Eukaryota > Metazoa > Chordata > Mammalia > Primates > Cercopithecidae > Piliocolobus > Piliocolobus tephrosceles. The sequence continues at coordinate 43,919,569 of NC_045443.1, read as the reverse complement.
AGTCCAATTCAGGCAGGACTACAAATGACCCAGACCCTTCAAGAATGAAAGTTTGGGTTACGCCACCAGGAAAAAAAACCATGACCTGCTGAGGTGCTTGCTGAAGGCAAAGGGAATACAGAATAGGTAGTAGAAGAAGGTACTTATCAATACTGGCTATGACCACGTGACCAGTTGCAGAAACAAGGACTGTAATTCTCATGAGTGTTTCTTCCTTATTTTGTTAAAAATAGGTTTGTGCATGTGTACATTTGTACTAAGAAAATATCTTCATTTTATTTCCTTTCTCTTTTATCATGTGCCATAAGATTTACTGACTTCATGTCAGCATTTAAGTATTGTTGATGTTAAGTAATAGTATTTGGGTTGAGGATTTGTGTTTCTGGTTGTGTGAAGGATAGTTGTATCATGTTAGGCATAATTATGACCTTATTAATGTCTTTATTTGAAGATTATGTATGATCTCAGGAGATGTATATGGGTTCAGGTTGACAAGGGGTGGACTTGTGGTGGTTAATACTGAGTGCCAACTTGATTGGATTGAAGGATGCAAAGTACTGATCCTGGGTGTGTCTGTGAGGGTGTTGCCAAAGGAGATTAACATTTCAGTCGGTGGGCTGGAAAAGGCAGACCTACCCTTAATCTGAGTGGGCACAATCTAATCAGCTGTTCGTGAGGCTAGAATATAAGCAAGCACAAAAATATGAAAAGAGAGTCTGGTCTAGCCTCCCACCCTACGTCTTTCTCCCATGCTAGATGCTTCCTGCCCTGGAACATTGGACTCCAAGTTCTTCAGTTTTGGAACTCAGACTGGCTTTTCTTGCTCCTCAGCCTGCGGACAGCCTATTGTTGGACCTTCTGATTGTGTGAGTTAATACTTAATAAACTTAATAATGTGTATACACACACACACACACACACACATAATTAGTTCTATCCCTCTAGAGAACTCTAATACACTCCCTAAAATGTATAAAACTGAACTGTGCTGTGAGCACCTTGGGCACATGTCATCAGGACCTCCTGAGACTGTGTCAGGGGCGCACATCCTCAACCTTGGCAAAATAAACTTTCTAAACAAACTGAGACCTGTCTCAGATATTTGGAGTTCACATTTTGGTACCCAGTGGGATTCTGAGTGTAGGTGCCCTGACCTTTGACAAATCCTCTATTGGTGCTTGGTACCAGCTTGAGCTATCTTTATGGTTCAAACCAATAGGACAATTTGTGGAGGCCTGGAAGTACCCTCTCCAGAGAATCCCTGATCTCCCAAAATTCGGTTGAGATCTAAAATTTATTTTGCTATATAACTCCTTTTTTTTTTTTTTTTTTTGAGTTTTACTTGCTTCCAATACAAGGAAGGCAAGTTTACTGTGACAATGGAAGTCAGGTAACTCCTTTATGGAGTTTGAGCTTGCTTTCAACAGGGAAGATAAGGGTTTTTTCCCTACTTCTAGGATGGTAGAGAGCCATCTTCAGCCTGAGACCCATCCCTAGGTAAGCAACTGAATTGGGGTTTGTCTTTTCTAAAGTTAAGATTAACAACCAGCTGGTCTTAATTTCTTCTTACCATTAGAAACCTCAGTAATCATATAAGTTGTGCAATCATTTGTTTTACTTAACTTTGTTTTTGGTTGTTGTTTCTGTTTTTGTTGTTGTTTTGGTCTTTTTCCCAGTGGGTTTGATCAACTCTATCCTACTTGATTAAATCCAAACTATCTGACTTGATCAAATCCAAAGGAAGGAAGTTCCAAATTATGAGAAACAAGGCCTCTGAAGTTGCTAAATTCCTACACATGCACGCGTGCACACACACACACACACACACACACACACACACACACACACAAAGGTGGTGTGGTAGGGGTTAAAAAAAGGCCAGCAAAAGCAAAAAAAAAAAAAAAAAAAAAAAAAAGATTTTTTATTTTGACTACTAAGGGGCTTTATTTACATAATAAGGCCATGTTTTTGCTAGCTAGGCCAAACTGAAATAGCAACGGCTCTACTTCTGAAATAGCAGAAACTTGTCTTAGCTGAAATATGGTAATGAGATTTTAAAAAGATCTTTTAAAAGAAGATCAGTGGTTAAAAGTCAACTTAATTAAAACCTAACATCCAAGATGTATATGCATATGTGCATATCTGAATGCCTCCTTTGGAAAGGCTGACCAGAAACTCAAAAGAATGCAACAATTTGTCTCTCATCTACCTGTGCCCTGAAACCCCTCCCTGTTTTGAGTTGTCCAGCTTTTGCTTCAAATTGTCCCGCCTTTCTGGAACAAACCAATGTTCATTTCACATTTGTTGATTGATGTCTCATGTCTCCCTGAAATGTATAAAACCAAGCTGTGCTCTTATCACCTTGGCCACACGTTGGCAGAACCTCCTGAGGCTATGTCACAGGCATGGGTCCTCAACTTTGGCAAAATAAACTTTCTAGATTAACTACAACCTGTCTTAGATTTTAGGGGTTCACAAATATGAGGTGTCAAAGTTCGGCACAGGGGTTACAAAACTATAAACCCACTGAAGACAGAATGATCTTTGCTTGTGTAATCTTTAATAAATAAGACATTGATATTGATTTGATAAAAACAGCTCCATCTTGAATTTAGTAAGATTGCTATAACTTCTAATCTTGTGGCTTTATGCAGTCTAGTCTACAGACAGTCAGGTTTGTTTTGGGAAAGGACTGTTATCATCTTTGTTTTGAAGAAAAAATATGAAGTATGTTTCTCCCACAGTTAGTTGGGTCTACTCCCAGGAATGAACAAGAACAACTTGGAGGTTAGAAGGAAGACAGAGTCAGTTACATCAAATCTTTTTCACTGTCTCAGTTATAATTTTGCAATGGCAGTTCCATAACTTTAAATAATGAAAATCGCAGTTTTTATAAATAATCTAGAAAAATGATCAAAATAAAATAATTAGGTAAATGTAATAGGAAAAATACTTGTAGAGAAACTCATAATTTAGAAACTAAAAATATGTTAAATAAAATAAAAAATAATTTATTATTTGGATATTTTCCAATAAAAATATATTTGTAGGAAAACATTCTTTCCAAAAAAAAAAAAAAGTGTGTCCTTTAAAAAAAGGTGAACATTTTTGTCTAATTCAAAGCTTATTTAAAGGTCATTTAAAGGTCATGTTTAAACAAGGTAACAGGAACCAGGAAATAAAAAAGATGTGAAGAAAGTTATGAAAATAGAGGTTTTTTTGTTTTTGTTTTTGTTTTTTGGTAAGAAAGTGTAAAGGTAAATAGTTTCATATGAGAAAGAATCCTGTATGGTAAATTTAGTCCTGGAGTAAAATGAATGGTTGTTTAAGTTTAGGACCAACTGGAAAGTCCAAGCACGTCATGAATGGTCTCCGTATGTCACAATAATAGGATTTCTTTTAAAAAAACACAAAAACTTTTATATGATCAAGTTATCTATGATAAAAGAGAAATTATAATGGTCTTTCTAGAGATTGGGTTTGATCTAAAAATACTTATACACTAAAGAATTGGTTAGAACAATAAATTTTTCATAAGGAGTTGGTTTACTCTTAATACATCATAAAAGATTTTAATTTCTTCTAACCCCAAGTTAAACTTTTATTCCATCTTGCTGGTTTTGGTTTTCTCTCTTTCAAAATGTGTGAAGTAGTAACATTCTCCTTCAAGTCATTTTCAGTTTATGTAAGTTTTTTTTATCCTTTTTGGGTTCTGTTTTTTGTGGCTAACAAATGTTTTCTTAAAGGCCTAAAGGAAATGTTTTCTTCCAAAATAATATTCTGTGCACTTCAAAAGGTCTTTTCTTTTGCCTTTTGGTAACTGACCTTGAGGCAGGAAATTAAAGAAAAAAAGAAAAAAAAATTAAAACGAGAAAGAAATAAGCTTTCCTGTATTAGGCTGACTTGTCCCAGAGGCAGCAATGGGCACAGCCCAGACCCAGGAAAAGTCTTGATAATACTATCTGAGAAGCTAGGACACAAAAGAATGTGTTCTGGAGACTTCCAGAACTCCCTCAACACAGAGAGAAGAAAAACTAATTTTCCTGTTTTATGGTATGAGTTTATAAATTCTTGTTCTCTGTAACTAGTAACTTCAAGTATTCTGTTTTATCTAAGAAGTGCTGTGAAGGTCATGAGAAGCCTAAGCAAGCCTAAACTACAGTTGTCTGGGCACCATAGTGAAGATTTTGAGATAAACCAGTAAAAGGCTCTTTAGAGCAAAACATAGATAACAGACATCTGGATTGCTTGGCAATAGTCGTGTAATCCTGAGTTATGAACCTGTTACAGTTTGATTAACCATCTTTGTCCTGCCTCTGTATCCCTGCTTTTGCACCACTGTAAGACTGCTTCAAGATAGTCCACCACCCCGTTTTTGAAGTGTGTATAAAAGTGAAGTGCTGTCTTTGTTCTGGGCCCAGTCTTTGAACATTAAGTCTGCTGGGCCTAAGTGCGCTCAATAAAAAAGGATATTTTTATTGTATACACCCGAAGGTCTCTGGTCCTCCTTATCCCACAACAACCTAACAGATTTTACATTTCATCAAAATAATTCGTATGCCATTATTATTAAGTTTGGTTTGCTTGGGAAAAACCGAGATTAAATTTTTTAAAATTAGGATTATACATCCTTGTGTCTTCCTGCATGTGCTTTTAAAGTCCTTCTGACATTGAGTTACAGGGCTTTGACTCCTGAGTCTAAAATGAACACCAAATCCTGCTAAATCTTAAACACTGAAGCAATTGAAACCTCATCTTCAGGCCTGGTAGAAGATGTCAATCAAAATAAACTGCCTTCCTGAAACACAGGGCCAGAAGTTAAAGCTATTCAATTCCTTAAGGCCCAGGGACTGTTGCAGAAGAGGTAGGTGTGTGAGACTGTGATGGCTGATTTTAAGAGATAAAATAAGTTCAGTTTCTCTATAAATTAATCATTAATGTCAAAGGCATACTGATATAAGACCAACTTAATCATTAATGTAAAAGGTGTACTGATGTAAGACCAACTGATGTAAGGCCAATTTATGTCAGATTAATAAGGTTTTCTTGAAGCATTAATGGACTCCTTAATAAAGGTTATAAAGGCTTATGGAAATTATAACCTATGACCAAGATGAAAATTTTATAGATTGTTTATAAAATTTGGAAAAGAAATTTAATTGACTTCTTGTTGTTTTTATAGGGCTTATTGTTTGGGAAATTAAGTCTCCTCTCTCAAAGAATAAAGGCTTTCACCATTTTTTGAAATCTCTGAGTTATCACTTTGGTTAAATGAATGGCTAATTTTACCATGGCCTGTGATCCTATTTTTTAGCATCAAGTGTTTTAAACCATTGATGTTTCACAAATTTTCCAAAATCAAATTATAAATTATGTCTTTTTCTGACCAAATTAATCCTTTAAGATATTATTAATAGGCTCAAGTCCAAAAATGACATATTTGGCTTATTTGGTATAAACATTTTGCAGGAAGCATTGTCAAATATAAAATGGTGTTTGGTTTTCTTTGTGCTGTATTTGTAAAAATATGTTATTGGTATGTGTCCCAAAATCATGGGAATCTCCTATAATTCTGATAGGACTTAATGTACATCATCAGTAATAATTGTAATGATTATGTTAAATTATTGTGCATCATGGAGGTAACAAGCTTCCTTGTCAATTGTGTCTTTGACTATGGCTGCCCTAAAACTTTTTGTCATTCATGGACAGTTGTCTTGTTTTGGTCCTCTTTAGAAGGTGGTTTTATAATCATCTATAAAGCTGATTGCAGGTTTCTGATAACTTTGTAGATTGTGACATCAGAATAGAGGAAAAAATTTTAGGACTCATGGAGACCTGAAATGTCCATGAATATCAAGCAGAACAGGAAATAACTGCATGGACTAAACTAATAGAAGTCTGAAGTAATTCTTTTTTTAACTTTTTGCTTAAAATGTTGCTGATCCTTTGTTTTGTTTTTCAGAGTCAAGAAAACTTCTTTCTAAGCTATTTACAGCTGTCAACAATTGAGTAAATTATACTCCTGTGAACAAAATTTGGAGCATATTTGTTTCTCTCTCTACCTGATTTCTACAGAATTTGGAAACTATTTGTGAGTATTCTTTACTTATAACAATACAGTTATTTACATAAGTGCAGTAATAATCTGTTTTCATTTGTAACAGGGCACAATTGGAGAAACTGGTTATTTCACCAAGGCTTTGACTGGAATGGTGTGCTTTCCTTTAAAGAATTAAATTTGACTTATGAAGCCAATAAAAGCCACTTGGAAAAGCTGGCTTCATACACTGTCTACACAATGCCTGTCCAGGGTTGTGACATGTGATAAGTAAAGAATATCACTTTCTGACAGGCCCAGGATCCCCAAGTTTATCTTGGAATCTCAAAAGGACAGGAATTCACCCAACTTATAGGTATTTAATTGTACAAATCCATGGCTGGGCTCAGCTTTTAAAAAAGTCTCTATAGTCCCAGCTACTTGGGAGGCTGAGGCGGGAAAATGACATGAACCTGGGAGGCAGAGTTTGCAGTGAGCCGAGATTGTGCCACTGCACTCCAGCCTGGGCAAAAGAGCAAGACTCTGTCTCAAAAAAAAAAAAAAAAAAAAAGTCTTATCTGAGATTCTTTCTATGGAACAAAATTCCCACAAAGCCAATTTAAAAGCCTATGTAAAAAAAAAAAAAAAAAAAGAAAAAAAAAATTATTCTTGCTATACTGTATAAAAATAATTAGGCCAAATATAAAAAAGCATACCAGTCCCACCATCATTTGTCTTTAGTAAAAATGGGCAACTAGAGAGAGAAAAGTTATGTTTCAAAAACCATAGTACACCTGTTATTAGATTCTAGTCTCACCCAGTGTTTTTCAATTTTTATTATTTTCTACACTTTGGATCAAATTCTAATTTTTCTTGGTTACAAGTCTTCAAAATAATGTTTTCAATTTTTTTGCTTGTTTTCCCCACATTTTTCCTAATTTGGAGTCACTGAAAACTAAACTGTGCGTTTGTAAAGCCCTGCGAACTGAAGCTAGACTATTTAAACTTCAGAAGAAAATAACAGTAACCTATTTACACACGTAAGCTACTTTCTTTTTTCTTTTTCTGAGACAGAGTCTCCTTCTATTGCCCAGGCTGGAGTGCAGTAGTGCAATCTCAGTTCACTCTAACCTCCATCTCCTGGGTTCAAGCAATTCTCCTGCTTCAGCCTCCCAAGACGCTGGGACTACAGGTGCACACCACCAAGCTCAGCTAGTTTTTTTTTTTTTGTATTTTTAGCAGAGACAGGGTTTTACCATATTGGCCAGGCTGGTCTAGAACTTCTGACCTTGTGATCCACCTGCCTTGGCCCCCCAAAGTGTTGTGATTACAGGCATGAGCCACCGCACCTGGCCATAAGCCACTTTCATATCCACCTACTGATGTATGGACTTCAGAGTAATGTGGTCTATATTAATTTTCCAGGATTGTTCTTTAGTTTGTTGTTTTTCTTCCTTCCTCCCCTTATTTCCTCTTCATAGGACGTGAAAGTTCACAAGCATCTAAAAATGAACTTTCCTAATAACTCGGTACATATATACTTCCTAGCCATGACAGATCAGATGAAACCTGAGACTGCAGACTAATTTTCATCTAAAATGCTTTCTCTGAACGATTTTAAAAAAGAAAAGGGGGTAAATGTGAAAAGAAAATATCTTGGGCACCCCAAATCACTAAATTAGAAAGAAAATTCAAGCTGGGAACTGCTTAGGGCAAACCTGTCTCCCATTCTATTCAATGTCACCCCTCTGCTCACTGAGATAAATGCACATGTGATTTCCTCCTTTGGAAAGGCTAGTCAGAAACTCAAAAGAATGCAACCCTTTGTCTTGTATCTACTTATGACCTGGAAGCTCCCTCCCTCTTTGAGTTGTCCCATCTTTCCAGACTGAACCAATTTTCATCTTGCATGTTTATTGATGTCTCCTGTCTCCCTAATATGTATAAAACCAAACTGCACTCTGACCACCTTGGGCACATGTTGTCAGGACATCCTGAGGCTGTGTCATGGGTGTGCATTCTCGACCTCGGCAAAATAAACGTTCTAAATTAACTGAGACCTGTCTCAGATTTTCAGAGTTCACAAATCTTTGACAAAGTTGCCAAGAATGCACAACAGGAAAATAAGTCTGTTTTAATAAATAGTGTTGGGAAAACTGGATATCCACATGCAGAAGAATGGAATTAGACTCTTTTCTCATACCGTATAAAAATTAACTCAAAATAGATCAAAGACTTAAATGTAAGGCCTGAAACTGTAAAACTACTAGATGCAACATAGGAAAAAAGCTTCTTGACATTGGTCAGGGCAATTATTTTTGGATATGACCCTAAAAGCATAAGCAACAAAAGCAAAAATAGAAAAATTAGACTGCATCAAAGTAAAGCTTCTGCACAGCAATGATAACAAACAACAGAATAAAGAGATAATCTATTACAAAATAGAAAACTATTTGCAAAGCATATATCTGATAAGAAATATAACATCAAAAGTATATAAGAACTTAAACAACTCAATAGCAAGAAAACAAATAATCTGATTTAAAAGTGGCCGAAGGACCTAAATAAACATTTCTCAAGAGAAGACATACAGAAGGACAAGAGGTATATGAAAAAACGCTCAATACCTCTAATCATAAGTGAAGTACAAATTAAAACCACAATGAGATAGTGCCTCATACCTGTTAGAATGGCTATTATCAAAAAGGCGATAGATAACAAGTGTTAAGGTGAGGATGTGAAGAAGAAGAAACCTTTGTACACTGTTGATGGGAATGTAAATTCCTATAGCCATTATGGTAAACAATATGAAGGTTCTCCAAAAAATTATGAAATGGAACTACTATTTGATCCAGCAATCCCACATCTGGGTATGTAGCCAAAGGAAATGAAGTCAGTATGTTGTAAAGATATCTGCACTCCCACGTTCATTGCAGCAGTATTCAAAATAGCCAACATATGCAATCAAATTAAGTGTTCGTTAACAGGTGAGTGGATAAAGAAAACATGGAATATATACACAATGGAATAGTATTCAGGTTTCAAAAAGAAGAAAATCCTGCCATCTGCAACAACATGGAAGAACCTGGAGGACATTATGCTAACTGGCATAAGCCAGGCACAGAAAGACAAATATTGCATGATCTCACCAATATATGGAATCCAAAAAGTTGAATCCATAGAAGCATGGAGCAGAATGGTGGTTGCCAAAGGTTTGGAGGTAAGAAGATTAAAAAAATAGAAAAGATGGATTATTTTTCTTCTATAAAAGTAGAGGCATGCCATCAATGGAATCTATGCCATCAGTCTGTTCCATTGATGGCATATATCTTCATTTATAACTACCACATTGTCTTTACTAATTGAAGGTGTAAGCTCTGTAAGTTTGTTCTTCAAGATTGTTTTGACTATTGTGACCTCTCGAATTTCATATGAATTTTAGAGTCAGCTTGTCTGTTTCTGCAAAGAAGGCAATAGGAATTTTGATAGGAATTGCATGGAATCTGTATATCAATTTACAGAGTATTGTTGTCATCTTAATGTTGGGTCTTCTATTCCAGTAACATGAGGTGTTTTTCCATTATTATTTTGGATTTTCTTTATGCAACATGACATCATCTGCAAATAGAGATAGTTTTACTTTCTTTTCAATCTAGATGTTTTTTACTTCATTTTCTTGCCTAATTGCCCAGGATGGAACCTTTAGTACAACATTGAATAAAAGTGGCAAGAGTAGATACCTTTGTTACTAATTTTAGGTGTAAAACATTCTGTCTTTTATCATTAACTGTGACATTGGCTGTGAATTTCTCACCAATGCTCTTTAACATTAACGATGTTCCCTTATATTCCTAGTTTATTGAGTATTTTTACCATAAAGAGGTGTTGGATTTTACCAAATGTTTTCTCTGCATCTATGAGGTAATCACATAGGTTTTGTCCTTCTTTCTATTCATAATATGTATTATATTAATCGATTCTTGGATGTTCATCCTACATTGCATGCCTAGGATAAATCTCACTTGGTCATGGTGTATACTTTTTATGTGTTGCTAGATTTGGTTTACTAGCATTTTGTTTGAGGATTTTGCATCTGCATTAATAGGAGATGTTGACCTGTAGTTTTCTTTTGTATAATGTCTTTTTCTGGTTTTGGTATCAGGGTAATACTGGCCTCCTGGAAATAGTTGGGAAGTATTTCCTCCTTCTGTTAGGTTCCTATTGCTGCTGTCAACAAGTTACCACAAACCTACTTGCTTTGAACATCACATATATATTATCTTTCAACTTTGAATGTCAGAACTCTGAAATGGCAACAATGGGCTAAATTTAAAGTTTTGCGGAGCTATGTTTCTTTCCAAAGATCTAGGGAAGAATCTGTTTTCTTGCCTTTTTCCAGCTCCTCAGGCCCTCCACACTTCTTGGCCTGTGGCTCCCCTTCAACTTTCTCACAATGGGAAGTCTCTGGTCTTAATTATAGATATACTTTGGAAATATTGTAGATTTCGTTCTAGACCACCAAAACAAAGTGAATATTGCAAAAAAATGAGTCACACATTTTTTTTTGTTTGTTTCCCAGTACATATGAAAGTTATGTTTTCACTATACCATGGTCCATTAAGTGTGTAATAGCATTATGTCTAAGCAATGTAAATACTTTAAAAATATTTTATTGCTACAAAATGCTGACACAGAGATATAAAACGAGCATATGCTGTCGAAAAAAATGGCATGGATAGTCTTGATACAGGGTTGCCGCAAACCTTCACTTTGAAGAAAACACAATATCTGCAAATCACAAGAAAGTGAGGCACAATAAAATACAATATGCCTGTATTTCATTTCCTTCTGCTCCATTTAAGGACACTTATTTTTACCTGGGCCTACCTGGATCATCCAGTATAATCTCTTTACCTTAAGGTCAGCTGATTAGGAGACATAATCCCATCTGAACTTAATTTTCCCCTTGCCATGTAACAGGACACATTTGTGGTTTCCAGGAATTAGGATAAAGTTATCTTTGTGGAACCATTATTGAAGAATTTATAAAGACATTTAATAGCCTAATGTATAGTTTATTTTGGAGAATATTTCATGTGTACTTGAGAAGAATATGTATTTTGCTTTTGTTGGGCAGAATGTTCTATAGGTGTCTGTTAGAGGTATTGCAGTTTCCAACTATTATTGTTGCATAGTCTACTTCTCTCCTCAATTCTGCCAGTTTGCTTCATGCATTTTGGGACTCTATTGTTAAGTGCACATGTATTAATAATTGTTATAGCTTTTTGATGGATTGACCCTTTTATTATTATAGAATATCTGCCTGTCTCTTGTAGCATTTTGTAGTCTTGTCTCTGATATTAATATAGCCACTCCAGATTTCTTATGATTCCTGTTTGTATGATATAACTTTTTCCAGTCTGTTACTTCTAATCAATGTGTATATTTGAATCTAAAGTGTGTCTATTGTAGACAGCATATAATTGAATCTTGTGTTTATCTAATTCAGTCTGGCAGTTTCTGCCTTTTTATTAGATTGTTTAATCCATACAAACTTTGCATTATAGTAGTTTTAATAGTTGGATTTTTGTCTGTCACTTTACTTCTTTCTATATATCTCATCTTTTTGTTCCTCTATTCCTCCTCTACTGCTTTCTTTTGTACTGAGCAAATGTTTTCTAGTGTAATATTTTAATACCCTTAATGATCTGTAAGACTCTAGGGCTCGTCATATACATGCTACTTACTAGAATCTACTTCAGACTTATACTAGCTTAATTTTAGTAAGCTATAGAAACATTCCTCCTATGTAGCTCTATTCCCTTTTTCCTCTGTATGTGTTATTATTGTTATGTGTATTATATCCATATATGTTACAAACCCAAAAATATGTGGTTATAATTATTACTATATATAGTTTTGTCTTTTTAATAAGCCTAGAGAATAGAGGAGACCAATAATATGTCTATAGAGTATTAATTAATTGAAATTCTTTGGATAGAGTATGTTATATTAACCTCCTTATTTCCCATTTCTGGTTCTTTTCATTTGTTCCTATGGATTTGAGTTACCATCTGGAGTAATTTCCTTAGCTTAATACAGCCTTCCTCCCAACCCCCTTTTGTTTTTGTCAAATATACTACATTTCTATATGTTTTAATGTAATATATATTATTTCAAACAATTGTTTCTGAAATCAGTTAAAATAAGAACAAAGAATAAATATGCATTTGTACTGTCTTTACATTTACATAATTATACTTGCCAGTACTCTTTGTTTTGTTTTTGTTTTTGTGAAGATTCAAAATGCTATCTGGGGGTCACTTACTTTGAACCTAACAAATTTGTTTTATTACTTCTTGTAAATTGAATTTGCTAATAATAATTTATCTCAGTTTTTAATTATCTAGAAATGCTTTTATTTTAACTGCATTTTTGAAAGATAAGTTTGCTAAATATAAAATTATTGATAGGCAGCTTTGCATTTTGAACACTATTAATGTCATCCCATTGACTTCAGAGTATCTATTGTGTTTGATGGGAAGTAGGCTGTTTATCTCATTGTTTTTCCCTTGTGCATAATGAATACTTTTCTCTTGCAGCTTTCAAAAGTTTGTCTTGTGCTTTCAAGATTTTGAGTATAATGTCTGAGTGTGTATCTCTTTGTGCTTATTCTACTTGAAGTTTTTTGAGTTGGATGTACAGATTTTTTAAAAAAATCAAATTTTGAGAAGTTTCCAACCTTTATTCAAGTATTTTTTAGTACTCCCCTTTTTTCCTCTCCTTCTGGTACTTTTATTACACACATACTGGCTTTCTTAGCAGTATTGCACATTTCTCTAAGGCTCTGTTTATTTTTCTTCATTCTCTTTCCTCTCTTCCTCATATTACATAATATCTTTTAATCTATCTTCAAGTTTTCTAATTCCTTCTTCTGCTAGTTAGAATCAATTATTGAGTTCCTCCATTGAAATTTTTATTTCAGTTCTTTTACCTTTTGTCTTCAGAATTTTCAGAATTTCCATTTATTTTTTAAAATCCTTTACAACTTTCTATCTTTATTTCTGGCTGTGAATGTCAAAGACTGTAGTTGTTGGCTGCCACTGTAGGACCTTAAAAAGAAGTAAACCTTGTAGTAAGCTGAAACTACAGGAGGCAACATGGAGAAAGAAACCAGGTCACTCATGACATTACAGAACTGTGCAGAATAACACCATCCAAGAAGTACACCCTACTTCTGTATTTTCCCATTATAAGAGCCAAAAGGAGCCTTTATTATTTAAACCAATTTGAGTTGAGTTTTCTTTGTTTGTAGCCAAAAGCATCCTCACTGATACAATGCCTAATGATGAAAAAATATAGTATAAAAATTTTATTTCTTACTTGACTACTATTTCCAATTACCTGCCAAACACCAAATACTATGACTTATATATTCTGGCCACTTACTAGCAGTACAACCTTAGGTAAGTCTTGCCTTTTTGGATCTACCTCAATTTTCTCATCTGTAAAGGATAGGATGATGAGACTGGACTAAATTTTTTAAAGATATTTTCCTACTCTGATACATAGATTTTATTTTAAAAGTCAATATCATTCCTCCATTATTGTTAACTCATCATCCATTAATTAATTGAAATTCTTTGGATATCTACAAGCTATTTGCTGAAACTGAAATGATAAACAAGACATGGCCCCTGATCTTAATGAGCTCATAGTTATTAGTAAGATAGACACGTAAGCAATTACCTAACATAGAGCAATAAGTGACATCAAAGATGTACATAACAAACTTTAGGTGTGACTCGAAATGAAATATGGATCAAGAAAGGCTTCAAAGGGGAAAGTACATATGATTTGTCTTCTATAGATAAATAGAAAATCTAGAGGCAGATGGTAGGAAATAGAACATATTTTATTTTAGACTCACAGGGCATATGTGCAGGTTTGTTATATGGATAATTACCTAGTGGTAAGGTTTGGGTTTCTAATGAACCCATCGCCTAAATAGTGAACATTGCACCCAATATTTTCTTTCCTTTTTTTTTTTTTTTTTTTTTTTTTTTTTTTTTTTTTTTTTTGAGACGGAGTCTCGCTCTGTGGCCCAGGCTGGAGTGCAGTGGCCGGATCTCAGCTCACTGCAAGCTCTGCCTCCCGGGTTTACACCATTCTCCTGCCTCAGCCTCCTGAGTAGCTGGGACTACAGGCGCCCGCCACCTCGCCCGGCTAGTTTTTTGTATTTTTTAGTAGAGACGGGGTTTCAACGTGTTAGCCAGGATGGTCTCGATCTCCTGACCTCGTGATCCGCCCGTCTCGGCCTCCCAAAGTGCTGGGATTACAGGCTTGAGCCACCGCGCCCGGCCTTTTTTTTTTTTAAATGAGATGGAGTGTGGCTCTGTTGCCCAGGCTTTCAACCCTCATTGCCTTCCCCACCCTCCTCCAAAGAACATATTTTATATAGAGAGGATATTAATTGCAAAAGGCAAAAAGCAATCATAGTTAATAAGAATAATAACAATAATATTAATAACTAATATTTGCTGACTATTTACATGCCAGTTGCCATTTTGTTCCATGTTAAGTATCATCTTGTTCCATACTGTGACAATGTAATGGTAATGAGATACACCATTATTATCCTAATTTTACTGAGGGAAGCACAGAGAAGTAACACAGCTTACTCAGGTCCTAAGTGATGGAACCAGGCTATAAGCCCAGGCAGGTTGTCCAAGAGCCACTGCACTTCAGAGCTTGGATAAGACTCCAGTGAGATACTGTATCAAAAGACCCTTTTTAAACAAGGGTGTATTCGATCTAACTACAAATGAAGTAGGATAAGATGTATAAATCATTTAAAATAATTACAATTATTAATGGGATAAATAATATTAAAGGAATAATATCAAAGGCATTGTAGCCATGTTCTGAAAGAGGAATTAAGGAGTTTTCCTAGTGGAAATTTCTGTGTGAGCCTTCAATTACCTGTAAAATGGAACAGTAGAGTTCATATCTCATGGGCAGTATCAGAACAAGGTGAACAACATGTACTTTTTTTTTTTGTGAGATAGAGTCTCGCTCTGTTGCCCAGGTTGGAGTGCAGTGGCACAATCTCGGCTCGCTGCAGCCTCCACCTCCTGGAGTCAAGCAATTCTCCTCCCTCAGCCTCCCAAGTAGCTGGGATTACAAGCACATGCCACCACATCCAGCTAATTTGTTACATTTTTGGTAGAGATGGGATTTCACCATGTTGGCCAGGCTGGTCTCGAACTCCTGACCTCAAGTGATCCTCCAACCTTGGCCTCCCAAAGTGTTGGGATTATAGGCATGAGCCACTGCACCCGGCCAGCTGCATGTAACATTCTTAATCAACCATCATCTATCAGCAAGATCATGCTGTCTTGGTCCCTTCTTTCATAATTCTTTAAGCCTCAGGTTAGGCATTACCTCCTTAGGAAGTCTCTCCTCACTCTCTTTTTCCCCAGGTGGAGTGGAGTGTCCTGCTCTGAACACACACTTTTTACTTAGCTGACCTCTGTCACTGTACTAACCACCTTGAAAACCCACTAGAGCCTGTCATCCTCAAAGACTATTAGCTCCCTTCTCATGTGTGTGTCATGTCGTCTGGCATAGAGAATTCAGATATTCAAGAAATGTTCATTGAATAAATAGAAAAATTCAACTTTTCACTTTGCAAACAGGGAATGGAGTTCTTCAGATTCCTCCTCTTTCCCCAGCATACACTGTATGTTATTAATGTCTCCATGAAAGAAGTTATGTAGGGATTTGTGATTGCAGCTTGGAAATTCCAGCTCTGTGTCTTTGAGGCATCTTTCACCACAAGGCCCAGGCACATATGTTATCAGTGGAGCAAATTTTCAAATTTCTTTTTAGTGCCTACATGAGATGGGTGGAAGGGTGGGGGAGAGGGGAAATACTGAGAATTGTGTGATTCTTATGCTCTTTCTTTATCAGGAGCCCCTGAAAAGCTCCCTGTTTTTAAATGTAAGAGAAATTTTTATATACAGCCCCTGTTTTTAGTGGCCATGGATCTCGGTCTTTTTTGTTAACTTCAGGGCACAGCTGTGCCTAATCTTCAGGGTATAAGGGTGGGCTCCTGGGGGTGGAGAAAAGTAAATGTTCCTAGACCATGAAGATTTGTCTCGAATCATGGCAGAGAACCAAGAACTGTGGTCTCAGATGACCTGAAGTCACTGTGACCCCAAAGCCACCCAGTGTGAGGCCAAGTGAGCAGAGCAAGCTCCTCCCATCTTCCCTCCTCTGCCCTACCCCTCCCAGTATCACCTCCACTGCTCTGAAATCTAAATAGATCCTTTAGCCTTCTGGCCCAGAAAGAGGAAGGCGAGAACAAATTTCTCTCTGAGAGGCCAGGCCTGGGGGCCTCAGCTTCCTAAAGTGGAAGCCTGAGGTCTGCTAATGTCTTTCCTTCCAGCATCTCCTGATGCTAAACAAATGCTAAACAGATCACAGACCCCACAAGTGCACTAATTGTTTTGTCAGAGTGAAGTCACTAGCTACTGTACTTATTGGTGAGGTGGTAATATATAGTAATGGGAAGCCACATTCCCAGCGTCTTTTAAAGAAAACTTAATAGCCAACTTTTGCATGTGTTTCACAAAATAATGCAAACAGATAATTTACCAGAAGAGAAAATTCAGTTAATATCTTCTGGTGTCATATCCCTTCATTAAATATTGGCATTCTAAATACTTACAAATTACCTGCCTCTCTTCCTGTTCTGCATAGAGTTAAAACAATGTTTGCCCAAAAGCAATATTTGCCTCCAAAACCATAGGAGTGAGAGTCAATACTCCTTGATAGCTGTCCTAAAGAAGTATACAGAAAAAGATCACTCTCCCCAGTGCTAAATCATAGCCTGGGCATGAGTCCAGCAGTTGAGAAACTCACAACAAAGGCTTTGGGCTTGGATACCGCTAACGCAGGAACTGCTAGGCCCCAGCTCCTTTCTTTCTTCTGTGCTCAACTAATTTCTTGCCATTAACATGTAGGAAAGGCTTTTATGGCAGGATGAGGAAAGGGCAGAGCAAAAAGGAAGAAGAGGAGGATGTAGGGGCTAGCACGCCCTCTGGTTCCTGTCTTGGGTCCTAAGGAACTAAGGATTCCTTTCTCCCTACCCCATCCAGGTTGGGGAGTGCTTGGGACAGAAGCTTGGGAATTCTTGGCAACCGCCCTTTGGGAATGGGCGAGGGTGTCCCTCTCTGAACTTTTCCAAGTGACTCCATCAACACCTGGAGTGAAGTAGGTGCCAGAACATAGGAAGAGAATCAGGACAACTGCTGCTGACAAGCTGGTCTATGGGCATGTGAGAGATTCTCTCACTGGATACACTTATAAATAATTACGGGTGTTTTGAAACAGAGGAACCGGGTCCTAGTGTTGCTTTCATAGGAGAGTGCATATATTGCATATAAATAACAAAATTATATTACATTAGGTTATGTTATACAATATCATACCATATCACATCACGCATATTATATTATCCTCTATTACATTTAAGCTTATATAGGAATGGAACTTTGTATCAATATGTTCATTCATATTGATGAATGAACAGGTAATGTTTTACTACATTCGGTATAGTCCCTTGTGTATAGAAAGAGACAATGGATGAGTTTATCCTTCTGCACGATTTCACATTTTTAAAAATTGCTATTTATTATAATTCACATAACAAATTGCTGATAAAATACCAGTTTTTATAAAGCATCTCCAGCATGGAATTGTTTTAACTAAAGTTTGTGTACATTTCTTGGTTATGTACTATCCTTTACATTCTTTTATTCCACTTTCGTTACTAAAATAAGCAAAAGTTATGCAAATTAATTTTGCTGGCTACATAAAACAGCTGGTTTTCATAAATGAAAATAGAATTGAATGCTTTTTTGCAGCTAATCAACATTCTGTTTTCTTTGTAATTATTTCCTCATTAAGACTGGGGTACTATGAGAACATCTTACTATAGAATGATCACATGCGAGTTCAGGTGTATGAATTTCTTCCTCCAGCAGGGAGGATGCTGTGGCCATCCTCCTTTTTCCCAGGGCAATGTAGTGTGGTCAAGTGCTGTCCTACCTAGCCTTTAGCCTCCCTTTACTCATAGCTGCCATATTATTCTCTGCCTACCAAACCTGTTTCACCTTAGGCCAGAGGAATCTTATATTCAGGGATTCTTCCTTGAGTCACTTGGGTAGCCAGAATTGACAAGAAGTTTTTGTATTGTTTCGTCTAATCTAAGTTCTTTCCTCTGGAACCTGCCTTGGACTACAGTTTCCTTGGAGGGACTGGTATCCTGTCCCCAATTTCCAGAACCATGATAAGAGAAGTCCATGACCAAAGTGTCCCGGAGTTTCCTATCTCAGGTCTCTTCTCCACTCCCTCCACACCACTGCCTAAATTTCCTAATTCTGCCTAGAGGTAAAGACCTTGATTCACTCCCCTTGCTCAGCTCTCCTTCTCCACACTATGACTGGTTGTTACCAGATCTCTGGGTTCTGTGACCTGGTAGACCTGCCACCCTCTCAATGCACCCCTCAAATCTGTCTCCTCAGTGGGTGAGCTTGGTCTAGATAGTCCCAGTTTAGTGGGAGCAGGAACCACTTGGGGAACCTGTTAGAAATGTAAATCCCTGGGCTCATCCCAGAAATTATAATTCAGTAAGTCTACAGTGAGACTAGGTAATGTTTTACATTCTCATTCAAGGTGCTATCCTGGGAGCCTACTTTACAAAACATTGACCTGGTGCAGGCTTCAGGCCAGTTGGTGCCAGCTGCTGAAATTCATGGACCTGGTCTTAGGAGCAAGCAGGAGCCATACAGCAGGTATTGACACTGAAGCATAAAGAACACAAGGATCTCTGGGCCCAAGTCATTCCCTGACATTAAGATAGGGTCCTAGGAAGTGGTGAGAGCTTGCCTCCCAAATAGGCATCCTTCTGACCTGGTTTAATTTTATGCGTTTCAAGAGATACAACAGTGGTTTACAAATCTGGCTACCCATTATAATGACCTGTGGTATGCCAAGAAAATATAGATTCGAGGGCCACAGCCCAACATTATTACTGAACCATCTTCTCCAGAATGGAGTGTGGGAGTTTCTATTTTACCCCATGCTGCAGATAAATGTGATGCAAACCTGTGGTTGCTCTGTCAGCAATTAGAAACTAAAAGGATATTCATATTACTTCCTGGTACCTGAGATTCATCCCTTTGGCCGGAAAGTTATTTTATTATTCTGTTAACATGCAAACATTCCTGGGAAAGAGGAATCCTTCAAATACCAAAGGATAGTAATAATTGACATTAAACACAACCATGTTGCTTTTGGAAGGGTATTTAGGTATGTTCCAACAATGTCTCAGTTGGAACCATGAGGCTACTTAGTTCTACATTCCTTTGTAGGAATGTAGAATTCGAAATAAGAATATGTACATATTTCTTAGCACTGTTCCCTGCCATCCTCACAATTATTTTCATGTAGAATACTTCTTTTTATATAACACCCCCCTCCATCAGACCACAGTCTTAAAAATAGAGAGCTTCTAATTTGTCTCTGTATCTTACATTATCCAGCATGTAAGTGGTCAAAAAAATTGTGGCTTAATAAGCAGAAGATAGTGGCTTTATTGTCACATCTTAATCCAGTGGGCTTATCAGGACTTTTTCTCTGAACAGGTTTTAATAGAGAATAAAAAAAGAATGAGAACATAAGAACCCTGAGATGTCATCTGTCATGGGGGCAAGAGAAAGCTGAAGACATATTAGACAGATGTCAAATGGTCATATTTTTTCTAGGTCAGCTCTGGAAAGGGTGAGCCTGTTTCATATCAGGATACCTCCTAGGCTGCCCATAATATAGGTCTTTGCAGGGCTTGCTCTGGAGGCACACAGAAGAGGTAACGCCCTGTGGGTTTTGGTTTTGGTAGTGCCTAAAGGCTTGCTTCCCCTAGATATTCAGTCTGTTGATATCTAAGTAAGGATGAGCTCCTGATAAAATGAGAGGACACTAAATTTTGATGGAGTATCTAGAGATTGAGACACTACACCCAGAGGAAGAGCAGAGAATTTGCTTTCACACTTGGTAGAATTAACTTTTTTGCCCTGCAAGAAATAGGAAATAGGGCAGTGGACAGGCATCAAGGGACAAGAGGAAAAGGAAAGACACTTAAAGGAGAAGGTTGGACAGTGTGCCAAAGTCACCCTCCATCCAAGTTACTCTTCTGTTTATCACCAACCTAAAGAGGGCTATGCTCAGGTAAAGGGTAGGGACTCTCCATGGTAGGATAATTTTAAACTGAAAGCAAGGGTAACAGAATAATGGATTGATGAGCAGAAGACTCCATTTGTTGAGGATGTTGGGAATTTATATTTGGATATCAAATGCCATGATCATCTAGAGAAACTCATATACTAGCTCATACCTTTAAAAGGGAATGGTTGAGTTTATCCAGTGGGATTTACCCTTTATGACACATATTATGCTGGTAGAATGAAAACTGGTTGCATTAAAAAACATAAAATCAGAACTCAGAATTAAGGTGTGACTTTGTCCTTTACACGTTAAATATTGCAGGATCTTGCAACACGTCTTTCCTAACATACTACATGCTGCAATATGTCAACACAAACTGAAGAACAAATGTAGGACTGCATGTAAATCTCAGTTTCATATTGACTTTCCCACTTTTTTGTTTGTTTTTGTGTCTAAGCATTAAAGGAACCTCTCTTGACATCATGTACCAAATCCTCCTTAAAGTGGAGGTACTCTGGCCTTGCATCTGAGGCTCATTCCTTTCTGACTCACTCAGAAGCTTTTTCCAGTTCACAGTCTGGTTTATTATAAGGGCCAGACTTTTTTTTTCTGAACTCTTTGTGGCAAGTTGAATTAACAAATTCCTTCAAGCCCCATCTTGCTCATCAGTAGAGGATCCGATATCAAAAAGATTCCACCGAGCTGGATCATTTCTGCCAGACAGCAAAGGGAGCAACCACTGACAAGTAGTGCACTCTGATATTTAGAGCCATGTGGCTGACCTAGGGCAGGGCAAAGACAAAAGCACCATATTGGGGGTGGATGAGATTTTCCGCTATTAAGTAGGGCCAGGATAATAAAAGTAACCCTGGCTATCTCTGGAAAAGTAGTGAGTGAGAGGTATATGGATTCACAGGAAACCTAGTCACACAGACCAGCCTATGGTAGGGGGACAGAACTGGAATCTTAGTCCCACATTTATCACATTTTGGGGACTAGAGCTTGTCTGACTCTGGAGAAAATGAGTAGAGGACAGCTGAGCAGGTCAGGTGTCCCTTTTGCTGCTAAGGCAACTGCTCCACTGAGATGAACCCCCATCGTCCCACCATCTCAGGAGCACCAGCTCATAACCCGCTTCAACTGCAGGCTTCCCACAGCTTATAAATATGCTAAGTTGCAATCGTCTTTAAGAAACAAACATTTTCTCATACTCATCTTTGAGTCATTTCCTCAGTGAAATCTCTCCCCAGATCCAGTGTATCTTTTCATCCCTGAAGTTTTGTCATCCTGTATTTTTATTCCTGTCACTTTTTGATTAAAATATTTACTTCTATCAAATTATAAACTCCACAAAGATGGGAATTGCGCCTGGTTTTGCTCACTATTCTATTCCTAGCATCTAGTTTTTAGCAGGTAACCAATAAATAACTGTTGTATCAGAGGATGAGTAAATGTGGACAGCCCCTGGTTTTCCAAGGGAGGAGATGGGGTCACCAGACTTGAATAGGGGGCTACCTATGGGCAGGCCGAGCCCAGAAGGAGAGACATCTCAAGAGAGGTCAGTGTCTGAGAGGCACAACCTCCTTAAAAAGGTGTTTGTGCTAGGGCCTTCCTTTGTGCAGCCAGATTAGCCAGAATTTCAAGTTTACTTTTCTATTCTAGAATACCCCTGAGATGTGCTTCACTCTTCAGAACTTGGCATTATGTAGAGTCCTGCATTTGTGGGCTGATCAGGAAGGATGGCAATGAGAGACAAAGGCCAGGTCCAGACCTTCCATCTTCCTGAGAGTCTCATCAGAGAAAGGGCTGGAAGGGCACTGGTCCCCCAAGTGGAGTAGGAGGCAGAATGGTTCCTGGTCAGTGACTGTTGCATGAAGAGGCACAGAAGACGACTCCAATCAGATTCAAATCCTCCAGTGTATCACATAGGTTAGGAAGGTTTCTCCCTTCCAGACCAAAGTAAGATAAGGCCCCTCATCAAATTATGTTGTAATTTTAGAACCTCTACATTCCAAAGTCTTTTTCATAGTAGTATTTCAATCAAAAATGTTTTGTTTGATACTATTATACTCCCATCTTTAATAACATTATTTACTGAGCAAAACTTCTGAAAAGTTGAGAAGCTTGAATTGATTTATCCATCCATCCATTCACTGATTTATTCAGCAAAAATGTTCTGACAAAGCATCTACAGGACTTGCAGCCTCAAGAGGAACCATGCAAACAACTGATTACATGAAGACACAGAATAGAAACAGCACTGCAGCACTGAACAACCAAATACTGGAGTGGATGAAAATGAGCACCTGATTCTGACCCCTTTCATGACACCCATCTCCTGCATTTGAAGATGAAAAGTTGAATGCTTCTGTAGAATTTTGCAAGTTTTGTTTCATTTTAGATTTAGCCTTGTGAAAATTAGAAAATAGATTAATATTCTCTATCTCTTCAGAAGGCAAAAATAGGAAACTGGAGCTTAATTTTGGCAACCAAGGAATAAAAGAAGCAAATACGCAGAATTGGAGCAATTGTAGGCTATGAAGACCATTCAAGTATAAGGATCAGTTAGCCATCTCTCTTGAACTAAGGTTTCAACATAAATGAAATCCAAATTCATATAAAATAAAAACATTTTACTATCATTAGGAGACTTTTAGAGGTTCCTGCAGTCATGACAAAGCAAAAGAATTACTTTATAGAAATTTATTTTTAAAATCATAATTTTATGGCTAAACATGCCATTTGGTGTTGGCACCACTGTAGACAGAAAAGCAATAATGAGTATTAGTAAAGAAAATGCTCAGAAGAAAAGGGAAGTGAGCTTTGGAAGGAGGGTTGTGAATCTGGAGTCAGAAAACCTAGTTCATACTTTAGTTTTGTCATTTATTGGCTCCATGTCTTTTGAAAAGGCACTTAACCTCTCTGAACCGAATTTCCTCTCCCATTGAAAAGGGAAAATAAAAATACCTACATGACAGGGTTGTTTTGGTATAAAGTAGCATAATACATGTGAAGATACTTTGAAACCTAAAGCAACTTTACTAGTTATTTTTTTTTTTTTTTTTTTATTTTTTTTGAGACGGAGTCTCGCTCTGTCGCCCAGGCTGGAGTGCAGTGGCCGGATCTCAGCTCACTGAAAGCTCCGCCTCCCAGGTTTACGCCATTCTCCTGCCTCAGCCTCCCGTGTAGCTGGGACTACAGGCGCCCGCCACCTCTGCCGGCTAATTTTTTTTTTGTATTTTTTAGTAGAGACGGGGTTTCACCAGGTTAGCCAGGATGGTCTCGATCTCCTGACCTCGTGATCCGCCCGTCTCAGCCTCCCAAAGTGCTGGGATTACAGGCTTGAGCCACCGCACCCGGCCCCTAGTTATGATAATTATTCTTGAAAAATAATTCATGTTAAAACTCTACTGTCAAATAAAACATTAATTGTACAAAAGACTACTAAAATCACTGCAACAAGACTTCACAGTGATAATCCATAAATCAATGAACTTCACAGCACTGTCATATGGTGTTTAAATAATAATTATGTTCTATGTCCTTCCTAAGGTGTATGTTTATGTTAAAGTCTATTAATATTGCAAATCATGATCATAGAGAAATACTGCATGCTCTATCGCAACTTAAGAGTGTCATCCAGCTTTTGACTAATTAAAAACCTCAAAGAACAAGACACCCCAAATAGCCAAAGCAATCCTGGGTGAAAAGAACAAAGCTAGAGGCATCACACTACCTGATTTCAAAATATACTACAAAGCTATAGTAACCAAATCTGCATAGTACTGGCATAAGAATAGACATGTAGGCCAATGGAACATAATAGATAACCCAGAAATAAATCTACACATTTACAGCCAACATGTTCTCGACAAAAGAACCAAGAGCATACACTGGGGAAGGGACAGTCTTCAAAAAGTGGTGCTGGGAAAACTGGATATATATAAATGCAGAAGAATGAAACTAGATCCAATCTCTCACCATATGCAAAAATCAAATCAAAATGGATTAAAAACTTAAATCTAAGGCCTGAAATTATGAAACTACTAGAAGAAAACAATGGGGGAAATTCTCCAAGACATCAGTTTGGACAAAGAGTTTTTGTGTAAGACCTAAAAAGCACAGGCAACAAAAGCCAAAATAGACAAATGAGATTATATCAAGCTAAAAAGCTTCTGCATGGCAAACAACAACAACGAATCAACAAAGGGAAGGGAAAACTCATAGAATGGGAGAAAATATTTGCAAACTATCCTTCTAACAAGGAATTAATAACCGGAGTATACAAGAAGCTCAAATAACTCAATAGTAAACAACAACAACAACAACAACAACAACAAAAACTCTAAAATTTAAAAATGAGCGAAGGGTCTAAATAGAAAATTTTCAAAAGAAGACATACGAATGGCCAACAGGCATTTGAAAAAATGCTCAGTATCACTAATCATCAGAGAAATACAAATCAAAATGACAATAAGCACTATGCAGCCATAAAAAAGAATGAGATCATGTCATTTGTAGTGACATGGATGGAGCTGGTGGCCATTATCCTTAGCAAACCAATGCAGGAACAGAAAACCAAATACTGCATGTTCTCACTTTTAAGTGGGAGCTAAATTGTGAGAACATATGGTCATATAGAGGGGAACCACACACACTGGGGCCTATCAGAGGATGAAGAGTGGGATGAGGGAGAGAATCAGGAAAAATAACTAATGGGTACTAGGCTTAATACCTGGGTGATGAAGTAATTTGTACAAGAAATCCCCATGACACACGTTTACCAATGTAACAAACTCGCACATCCTGCACATGTACCCCTGAACTTAAAAAATAACTTAGAAAAACATATATATAATTACATTTAACCTTCTTTTAAAAAATGATGTCCTCTCACCCTAGTTAAAATGGCTTTTATCAAAAAGATAGGAAGTAACAGATGCTGGCAAGAAAGTGGAAAAAGGGGAACTCTCATGCACTCTTGTGGAAATATAAACTAGTATAGCCGTTATGGAAAATTGTATGGAGGTTCCTCAAAAAACTAAAAATAGAACTACTATATAATCCAACAGCTCCACTTCTGGGTATATATCCAAAAGAAAGGAAATCAATATATTGAAGGCATATCTGAACTTCCATGTTTTTTGCGACAATACTCAAAATTGCCAAAATATGGAATCAATCTAGGCATCCATCGACAGAAGAATGGATAAAGAAAATGTGGAATATATACACAAGGGAATATTATTCAGCTGCAAAAAGAATGAAATCCTGTCATTTGCAGTAACATGGATAAAACTGGAGGTCATTATACTAACTAAAGTAAGCCATACACAGAAAGACAAATATTGCATTTTCTCGGTGACATATGGGAGCTAAAAAAGTGGATCTCATAAAAATAGAAGATTGGTGGGTATAAAAGTGCAGTCAAATAGAGGGAATAAGCCCTAGCATGTAGTAGATTAGTAGGATGACTACAGTTAACAATAATAATTGATTGTGTATTTCAAAATAGCTAGAAGAGAATAATTTGAATGCTTCTAGTATAAAGAAAAGATAAATATTTGAGGTAATACATAGACCAATTACACTGATTTGATCTTTACAAATTATATGAATGTATTAAATTATCACATGTGCTTCAGATAATATGTATGTCTATTTAAAAAATAAAACCTTTGAGGAATCATGATAATTGTAACAGTGGTTTTTAAATTTGTTGCAGCATAGAACTCGACAAGTATTAGCTTCAGTTCTGAAAAATATATTTCATAAATTTTTAAATATAGATTTTTCTTAAAACAAAAGCAACCACAACAAAACCAATGACCACTCCTAAACCCAGAAGGTTAAAATAATTTTAGAGAGTTCCAATCAATTCAGCTTTTCAAAATGATGTTTAACTTCTAACTGTTCTATAAGCTTCTGTTTTTCTCCATCACTAAGTGTGTTTGTGGTACCCTCTGAACATAATTTAAGTCAGGAAAGCAATGTATCAGGAAACATTCTGTATTTTTCAGATGAGAAACTGAGCCACTAAGAGCTTAAGAGAATTGTCCAAAGTTCTATAGCTAGTAGGTGGCGACTCTAGATTCTAAATCAAGCTATGTACTCTACAGTCAGTGAATGATCTGAGGAGAAACCAAAATGTGTTTCACAATGTGGCCTTCAGGAATACTCATGTCATTGGTTAGAATTGCTTCCCATTCTTTCAAACACAAGTTTAAAAGAAATCCTTGAGGATTGGCGAG
Source organism: Piliocolobus tephrosceles (assembly GCF_002776525.5). Taxonomy (NCBI): domain Eukaryota; kingdom Metazoa; phylum Chordata; class Mammalia; order Primates; family Cercopithecidae; genus Piliocolobus; species Piliocolobus tephrosceles. The sequence continues at coordinate 43,892,989 of NC_045443.1, read as the reverse complement.
CAGATTCAATGTGGCCATTAATGGTTCAAATTTTTTATTGTAACACAGAAAATAAAGAGTTGTCAGTTGTTTCATCCCACCCAGGCATTGCTTTAGATTTTCTCAGACTCTATTGATGTATAATATCCATAATTTTATTGTTTTATAGATGAAAACAAGACTCATTTAACCTCAACCCACACCTGATTAATATTACTAGCATATATAAATGCATAACTCATAGTTCTCTATCACATTAGACCATGAACCACTGCTTTTGATCTCTTCTATACTAGTTAAGATATAGATGTCAAGAACTGATTAAAGAAGCTGTCCATTTAAAAGTTGGGCAGTTGCACAGTAAACCAGTTTGTGTCTTGGAACTTACCTTGAGAAGACTCAAATGATCTTATCTTCATTTGAGTCTTCCTTCTCTGGAATGGCTTTTTGTCTTATAAACCTGAGTCTTGCTTTTACTAAATTGCAGGTTAGGAAAAGAGAAATGTGTGTCTACCTTGATCTCACTAATTCTCCCCAAATCCTAGCAATTTTGACATTTTAGTAGCTTTATAAAAGATGTTTATAAAATGAGAATCAGTGGAGAAGTGTGATAATGTGAAGAGAATCTAGTTTCAACACGCTTATAGGGAATTCAAAACTATCCTGATATAGTCTAATTCCACAAAATGTAAACTTCTTGCTGTGATAGAGAGGTTTACCATATTTGCTTGGGGGCTCAGAATAAACTCAGTTTTTATAAAACAAACATTTTCATATAATTTTTTTAGGTTCTAAAATTGTAGCTCCAGTGAAAATGTGTTACATCATCCTTCTATTGAATCTGTATTGTCAGATGGTCCTAGTACAGTTTGATGTGTATGTGTGTGTGCATTAATGCGGTGTTCTTAGTGTTTCTGATTATTATGCATTGTCCAGGTGAGTTTCTGCTGTTACATTATTTTTTTAAAGCACTAAGCTGTTGCTGGTGTTACAGTTACTGGGAGCTATAAAACGAGAAGGTTCTAAGTGTTCACGGTATGGACAGGCAGTGAAACTTGCCCTTCTAAATAAAGTCAAATTGGATGTGTGAGAATTCAGAAGGTAAATTGTGTTGCCTGGTGAGTTAGTTACACTGTGGGGTCAAAGTCTCCATATGATAATTTTCCTTCCCTAAAGAATAACAACTCACTACTAAATAAATGGGGGATTGTGAACGTATTTGTTACATGGGACTTCTTTGAAACAAAGAAGGTTTAATACTAGAAAATAGTTTTAACGTAAACAATTTTTCGTACAATGGTAGGTTATAACTTTAATAAATAGAATTGAAGTTTGAGTGCTATTTATTATTATAGCTTAATTCCTTCTTCATGTATACTGAGGATTATGCCTAAACTGGAATTCTAGAAAAAAAAAATTGTCACCAAAGACCCACTCTTAAGTAACAGTAAGTTATCCCATTTCTTTCATGCATAAAGTGATGTTTACTGTGAATTACAGGTTTTTCATTTGTACTCTTTCCCCAAATGTTTCTTTTTCTTTATGTAAAGTTCACGTTTGTCGCCTCCATACCAGGAGGAAATTTAGTGAGTTACGTACCCTGGACACTGTTTTACAGGCTTTAAAATAAAGATCCACATGTACTTCAGCTTACAGGACAGATCCAATAAATGCAACCTTGAGGCATGGAAGAAATCTAACCGTCGAAAAATAAACCCACACCAGGATCTTCTCGGTTATCCTGGACCCAGGAAAGAGGGAGCAGGGTCTGGGCAGGCTTCACCCCTGAAGGACAGCTGGACATATCGGCCCCACCTGGGAGGATGCTTTGGACTACTTCTCAGGTTGCCGCCTGACGATTGGTGGCTGGCCTGGAAGGGAGGCTCCGCAGGAAACGCGACACTGGGGATGCTGCCCCTATCACGTGATGGAAATTGCCACTCTTTAGAAAGGCGAAAAGAAAAGAAAGAAGGGTCTCTCCATCCATCCCTTTCTGACACTTCCTCTGAATCCCGGTCTCGAAAGGGTAGTAAAAGAGGCGGGTGAGTGAATTTTTTTTTTTTTTGTATTTCCTGTTAGACTTAGAGACACGTCAATGTCCAAATTTTCAGCTGGATCTCAGTCTATGGGATAGGTGCTTGTGTGTATGCACGGGGGACACACACACACGTGTGTAGCCCGGTCTCTCAATCGTTCGGGGCTTATGTCGGCCTCTTCATGACCTGCTCATAGTTCCTAATTCTTATTATTTTCCAAAGATTCACGCTTTGGGTGGGTTATTGCAGGCTAATGACTCGGTTGACTAGAAATAACGTAAACTAGGGCACACGGAGGGAAGAGACTGATTGGGCGGGCTCATGTGTGACTTCTTTTCAAGGAAAAGCGGTTGTGCCAAGGTAGCCTATTCCCAGTGGGCTGGGGCATGGGGCACCTCCGCCCACCGCCCTGGGGTCCCTGGGCTCTTGGATTTCGAGTTGGTTGTATTGGGACTGTGTTCCTTGGCCGCGCCGCCTGCCTGGCTGAAAGGCCGGACTCCCGCCGGGGGAGCTGGCTCCGCCGCCGCCCGGGATCGTGCTGGCAAGGTGTTATCCAAGTCCCTGGGCCCGCGCCCGCGTCCTCAGGACGGGGACACTGGGTGGAAGGCTTAAAATAGACCTGTCCTCTCTGACAGCTGGGCCACCCCAGAGACCAGCATGATTCCCCGGGCGGGGAACTCTGGCCTGGGGAGCCCCCAAGGAGTCTCTTTCAAGGGAGAAGACGAGAGCAGAGCTGGATGCGGGCACCTGGTCTCTGGGCTGCGGGCGAGTCTGAAAACTGCGCCAGAGGTTCCGAGGGGGGCTTCCCGCACGGTCGGATTGCCGGGCCTGCTGCGTGCTGGAGTGAAGGGCAGGACGGTGCAGAAATGAGAGCGGGGACGGATAGTGGGGTCTCTGGAACCGAGCTAAGAGAAGCCCAGGGAGGAGGAGCCCGGGAATTGACTAAAGGTTAGAGTTGATGGCGTAAGGACGGGAGGAAAAATTGAGAGAAGAGCGAATGAAGGAAGAAAGCGAGTGGGGGGAGAGGGAACCCGGACGCAGGAAGCCGGGAGAAGCGTGAGCCGGCAGCACCCTTGAGTCCAGTAGAGGTGGTGAGCGCGGCACACTAGCCGTGCCCCCTGGCAGCGCGCGGTGAGGGACTCTTCATCTAGCGGTAGCACAGGTGGGCGCTGCGCTCTGGGCCAGCGCAGGGTGCCGGTTGTGGGGGAAAACGGCGAATCTCCCAGCTCCTCTTTGTGATCCAGCGGGGAGAGGTGGGAAATTGCCCTTACTGTGAGCACCAGGACTGACCCTGGAATGCTCACCGGGTTGCTGACTTGGAGGAAAAGGGGCGAACTAAGCTAGGAAACTCAGGGATACGTGGTCGCGGGTGTGCCAGGGCATTTGCAGAGGAGTGCAGGAGGCAGTGATGCGGCCGCTTGTGAAACTTGTGAATTTGGGCACTTGTGAATCTCCCGGCTAGGGCCGAGATCTTAAATGCAAGTGTAAAGGGAGTAGGGGTGGCCCTAGAGCAATAAGCCCATCTGGGCAGGCACTTCCCGCAGACTCTTCCTAGCCCAGAGCCCCATCCTCCAAGGCTAAAGGACCCACTGTTTGGTTATCCACTTTGTTGTGGGGGCGGGGGCGGGTGGGCAGGCAGCTTCTCACCTTAAAGGAAGCGGGAAGAGTCCGGGCTTCAACAGTGGATGGCCTGTTCCCAATTTCTAGCTATCCTATAGCCATCCTTTTTTGCTTCTGGGCAGCTGTGACATAATCATTAGGGCTAAACTGTGTTACGTTGTACAGAGAGCATCCTACACGTAGATCTCAATTTCCAGGGCCAAGCAGGAGGTGGGGGAAATCAACCCATGTTGTATGTTGTTGTTCCCACTGCAAGCAGGTCTCCTAAAAAGTCGCTGAAATTGGTGAACTCTCTCCTGTGCAACACAAGAAGAGTGTGTGTGTGTGTGTGTGCGCGCGTGCGTGTGTGTGTGAGAGAGAGAGAGATAATCTCTCAAATTCTAACAAATAAATATATAGAAAATCTAAGTTTTGGGTAGAAGTCTGTAAAAATAGAGACACTGAAATGAATATCTGATCTTTCCATATTTCTGAATACCAGTGTCCAAAGACAGGAAGGTTTTTATCAGGCTGATTTTTATCACAAAGCAACAAAAGACTGGAAGATTGGTGGCGTAAAGAGATAAATAACTTTCTTTGGAGGCTGCTAGGGCAGGAGGCAAACTGGAGGCTGGTCTCAACTAGATTAATGGTAATTCCAGCTCACACATATGTAGGAACTTTTACATCATATGTTTCTAAGTGCTTCCTTTATGTTAACATTTGACTTTCATAACAATCTTATGAGATAGACTCTATTATTATACCCAATTTATAGGTCAGAAAATGGAGATACACAGTGTGAAGAACACAAAATATTTTGGAAGTTCTACTTGGGCATTAATTATTCATAAACATAAATGAACAATTGTCTTTCACTTTGTTCTTTATCATGGAGGGGAGATGGACAGGTGACTTCTAGGGACCTGGGGCTGACTTCTTATTCTATTACAGACTAATCCTATTCCAAGCAAGCTAAAGACATGATCATGCAGCTGAAGTCTCTGAATCTTTGCAGTCTCAGGACTGGATTTTTTCTACATAAGTGACATTTGAGAAAGGAATAGTGTACCTGTGTTGCATGTCAGTTTATCAGCACAAACATGTGGTGAGGACAATCACAATACACATAACAGCTTGTGGACTTTGTGGTTAATGTTTTTCTTCTTATATGGCATTGTCTTTGCTCATTTCTGCAGTGTTTTCAGGCATCTATGTATCAGTTTTTTTTTCTTTTTGCCTTATGCTATTTTCAGAACCTTAACCCTCCTTTCTTTAGTTTTTACATATCCAAAGCAAAGATTTCTATAATAATCAAAGGCTTAGTTACATATTTTATATATATCAAAACAATAATGTATCAAAATAATTACACAGTTTTTAAAAATGTGCTTCCATATATCACTTGAAATCATCTTGCAAGCCACTGCTGCCCTGATGATGTCCTGTGGGAAGGATAAGGGGTAGAAGTAGGGGAGGGACAAATGGAAGGAAAGGTGCTTTAAGAGCCAGGCTTCATACTAAGCTCTTTAATGTGAATCTCATTTAATCTTCACACGATACTCTATTCTATAGGTATTTGTTATCTCTGTTTCACAGACAGGAAATTGAAGAGGTTAAGGAAAGAGCCAAGAGTCATATGGCTAGTAAGTAACAATGCTAGTATTATAATCAAATTCATCCTATGCAAAAGCTCCTGCTTGTTGCAATAAAGACAGTAGCAAAATAAAGACAACCAGAGGGAGGAGAACAAAAAGTTAAGGAAACAAGGGTGTTAGAAATGTGTTACATAACACAATACGGTGTGAGAGATGGGAGAAATGGAAAAACAGAATCACTTCCATGTCTCAGTTCTTCCACTATGTATGTAATGACATAATTTCACTCATTCATTCCATAAATAATTATCAAGTGTTACTATCTTCAAGAAACTACATTAGGGAGTTTCTTTTATTCCTATCTCCCTAGCACCTAGCACAGTGCTGGGCAAATACCAGGTGCTCAAGAAATATTTGTGGAACAATGAATGAGTCTATTGGAGGAAAGAATAGACAAAGAAACATTTGCAATACAGCATGATTAAAAACCAGGAAAAAGGCTTGGCACTGTGGTTCATGCCTGTAATCCCAGCACTTTGGGAGGCTGAGGCAGATGGATCACCTGAGGTCAGGAGTTCCAGACCAGCCTGACCAGTATGGTAAAACCCCACCTCTACTAAATTTACAAAAATTAGCCGGGTTGGTGACATGCACCTGTAGTCTCAGCTACTCGAGAGGCTGAGGCAGGAGAATTGCTTGAACCCAGGAGGCAGAGGTTGCAGTGAGGTGAGATCATGCCACTGCATTCCAGCTTGGGCAACAGAGCGAGACTCCGTCTCAAACAAACAAACAACAACAACACAACAAAAAATCAGATTTGAATACTCTGCCAGAGAACCTGGCTTAGGAAAGGGGTCAGAGAACATTTCAAGACCAGTTGGTACCTAAGCGAGTAGAAATAAAAGTTAGCCAGGCAAAGAATTGGAGGATGTGAGGAAAGGACTCTCAGTGGAGAGATCAGACTGAGAAAGGATAAGGAGGGGGTCAGTTCAGGAATTTGAGAGTTCAGTACTCTTAGTCAGTAGAGAATGCTTGGGAGGAGACTGGGGAGGGAGGTGTGGTCATGGAGGTCCTTGCGCATTCTCTCTGCAAGTGTCCCTTAGCTCTGACTCTCCCTTGAATTTTGAAAGTTACTTGTGCTAACAGAACAAAGTAATTGAATGCAGGAATTAGCAATACATTTTATTATTTTATTGTGGTCCCATAATAGAAAGCATATAGCTTTTTTGATTGCTTTTAATGTTAGGATTTAGAACCAGTGCTCAAATGGAAAGATAAAACAACAAAGTCTTATCTTTCCATCTGAGGGGAAACCAAATTATTTTTCTGGTTCTTAAGGGCATATTCTATTTTGGCATAGACAAAATTTACACAAACATACAACAAAATCCAAATAAATGTTCTTCTATGCTTTTATGAGGGGAGAGGTGGAAGAAATTTCTCTTCTGATTTTAGTTTTTAATGGCTATATTTTTCATTTTTGTATATTATATCTGAGTCAGGAAGTAAAAATGTATTAAAAAAAGGTGAGGTAGGGAATTGAATGACAGTAACACATGCTATCCTTTTATCTTTTTAGTAGATGTTTATGCCAGTCAAGATCCTGGATTTTCATAATAGACTTTGACAACTTTTGTTTTGTAAGGATCTATTATTCCAGATTTTTATTCCAAGCTCAGAGGTCTGCATACCTCTTTACCATATCCATGCTTGTAAAATATTCTTGATCATAATGTTATTAGGAAGGGAATTCAATTACTTCTACCACCCAAAGCATTATTTGAAATGTTAACAAATGTCCATATGAAATGTTTTTTGATAGCACAATTTCCTCTATCATAACTAAAATAAAGGAAAAAGAAGAGGAGACGGAAAAAAGGACTAAATAATACTCATGCCAGACAGTCCAGCCTAGAGAATGTCGTTTCCTGTATATGATTATTTCTTGTTGGCTATTTCCGCCTATTGCTCCCAATAAATCTAATGTGGATTCATCATTAAAATGACTACCATCTCAGTTCCCTGGTTTCCCCTTAAGTTGGTCTCATTTGTTCACTACTGTCACCTTGGTGCCTCACACATTGCCTGGTATAAACAGACACTGGTACATGTTTTTGAATGAATGAATGAAGGAAGGAAGGAAAACCTGTTTCTTTCTCTGTTTTTTGACAGAAAATACTCTTCAAATAGACACTTTTTTCATGGACCTATTAAAGGCCTTTGCAAAATGATTTTGTGCATTGTTTATAGTCAATATAAATAATTTTAAATTGTTTATTTGATTTGCATGGTTGTGGATATGAATCCTAATGCCATTATAAAATTGGACTTCCTGAGCTCAGATCTTGATTCTATCATCCAACTTCCTGGCTTCCAATTTTGGCTCTCCCCCATTTTACCTGAGTTACCTTGAGCAAGTCAGTCCACCTTACTACTTCACTCATCTCTGAAATGGGGAAAATAATAGTTCCTACCTCACAGGGATTTTAGGAGGATCACATAAGTGAATATTTGTAAAACATTTAGAATCATATCTGGTACTTTTAAAAATAGCAGCTATGGTATAGAATTATTGTGATGATGATACTGCATGGCACATAAAGGCTCAATAAAATAGGATTGCTACTATAGATATTATTGCAATTCTTCATTTCTATAATCTGCGATGAGGATTTGGGGCCCTAACAGCCTTTCCATTTTTTGGTCCAGTGAAAGTCTTATTGATTCTACCTTCCCTTTCACTTATAACTCTTTCTATCCACCCTGTGTTCGTCCTGTCATTTTGCCTTGCATCATTTGTTCGTTTTACACTGCATACTCCTAAGGGCAGGGTCTTTGCTTTTTGTTTTGGCATAATTTAATAACACTGGGTACACTCGTGGTACTATAAAAATGTTAAAGAAGAAAAAGAAAAAAGATGCAATTTATCAACAGGCAACTTTGGCTTACAGAGGGATGAGTCGCTGTTCTGTCTGCAGTGTTGGTACTCCTGCAGGCCGCCCAGCAGCATCTGGAGGTGTGGCTGGGAGCTCTCCAGTGACCGCACGTCCTGGGCGGCCACTGGGGTGTGCGCAGCGCCTGGAGCATGAGCCGGGTGGTGGCCTGCACGGAGGACCGCGGGAGGCTGCCGCCTCAGGACACCTCACTCACACAGGTTTGCTTGTTGCTTTTGCGTAGCAACTTGGTTAGAGGGACCAGGAGAGCGGGTGAGACGAAGGTGGAAGGGGGAAGAGAAAAAGACATACTGCAAAGCACTGAAAAACGAAGCAGGTGGGAGGGATTCATTAAGAAGACAGATTGTGGCAGTCCTTGCTTTTAAGAAGCGTTTCGTGCATGCTAGATGGTGCTATTTAGGCTATAGTCTTGTTTCTGAAATTGTTTCCAAATGGGAGGAATGTGTTTCATGGATGCAGAATATTCTTTAAAACCGTAGGACCAAACTGACCTCTATTGTTAAAGTGATCTAACTAAAAGCATTCGTGTTTCCAACTTTGCTTTGTGAATGCCTGAAAAGCAATCCAAAAGTTGAGAACACTAGGAAACAGAGTTATTTTATTGCAGTCCTGAGAATACAGTCATTACTGTTTTATTCCTTCTTATCTTTTGAAGCAATACTTTACTAATTCTTTAGTAACAGTATGCTTTAAAAAAAGTATCTGACACATTTTTGGCATGTGCCACTATGCTATATTTCATTATTCTTTCTGTACAGAGGCATCTGTAAAGAATATATATAAATATATATATTATATATATATTTAAACTTTGTATATTAAAGTAATTATAGATTTGCATCCAGTTGCACAGAGAGACCACCTAAACCTTTCACCTGGTTTCCTCCACTGGTTACATCTGACATTCTTTAGTACAATATTAAACCCAGGAAGCTGACACTGGAATAATGTGTGATAGTTTCTATGCCGTTTTGCCACATATGTGGATTTGTGCAATCTGATCCACTATAGGCCAGTCAAGACGCAGAACTTCCACCAGTATCTTCCATGAGATCTCCCTTGTTCCACCTCTTGATCATTATCTCCACCTCCTCCTCGCTACCCCTGGCAACCACTTGTTTTCCATCTCTATATTTTCCTCGTTCTGAAACTGTTATGTAAATGGAATCATACTGCCTGTGATCTTTTTGAGACTGAGTTTTTTCTTTTTTCAACTCAGCTTGATGTTCTTGAGATCCATGCAAGTTATTTAGTAGATAGATAGTTTGGTCGTTTTTCGTGCTGAGTAGTATTCCAGTTGTTTGACTCTATCTAGTGCTGCACTTTTTCCTTTGCTTTTTAAATCAGTGAAACTTGGAACTTCAGTGGGATTAAGGAGGTACTGGAGGGCACTTGGAGAGGAGAAAAGTATGAGGACATATGTGAATATTTTTATTTTCAAAATGACATTTGTGTGTGTTAGGGCAAAAGGATGTATATACTCCATCTTCATTTAAAACACTGGAGGATTGGAAAGGAGAAAAGGAACAGGACAGAAAAAAAGTATGTACTTAGACAATAAGGTATAAAATCTAGTACCTTTTAAAATTTTTACAGCCGTACAGTAATCTGTGACTTTACCTTAGTTAAGACATTTCAGAGCTCTTGAAATGAATCAAAACAACGCCTCTGCAATTGGAAGTTCCCTGCCAATCTATGCTCAGACACATACTGCCAACTGAGGGAAAGAGGCATGGCTGGAAATGACAGTGAGTAGCTCTTGGGTTTGACAGGGGTCACCCAGAGCCCAAAACAGCACCTTTAGCCCAAGGGCAACTATCAAAGGCAGATGTTCAGGTTCAGAGACTGTCAGTGTTATACTACTCTGACCTCCACCTCATCTGCTGCTGGGAGGAGGCCTCCCAGAGGTCCCTTCAAATCAGGTTTTAAAATGAAATGTTATTCTTTGTCTGCATGCTCACAAGTATGAGAAACCTGGAAACTGGAGGCTGTAACTAGCCAAGGGAAATGCATCACTTCTGAATAGTACCTGAAAGACTTAGGCTAAATCCCTCCCTTCAGCCAGAACCCATTGGAGAACTCCTCCCACCTCCAAAGAGAGGAGAGAACAAAATATCCACTACTATCTGAAAGCATTTGTAAACATCCCTTTGAGGTTTCAGAATTTCACATTCTGGAATTTCAGAGACATATTGTCAGTTCACAGAATGAAACACTCAGTCTGGACCCCTGACTAGATTTGAGTTGAACTGAATGCACTGCCCTGAGACTCCATTTTAATAATTTCTGTTACCAGAAACATATTCCTTGTCCTAAATCTTGGGAAAGGATGGAGTGTAGCTGACAATGGTGGTTCCAAAGTCTCAACATGAAGAAACATCATAGCTCAAATAATTTATAACTCTTTTTATAGGCAGATCTGCTTTTCTGAGTCTTTTGAAATGGAATAGAATCATTTGTGTTGTCTTCATAATGTGTTTTATTTTAAGTAAACATTAGATACCTCACATCACTTTGCAGGCTGTTCTTCTGGGTCATATCTCCTCTGTGTGTGGGCAGGGCAGATAATTTAATCCTGTAATCTTGAGGGAATGAACACTTCTCTGTAAGTCATGAGACCAAACAAAAGACCCACTGACTTTTGTATACCACTCTTAAACTGTTTACCTATTTGACTAATGATGACAGTCCTTAGGAAGGTGTGATAAGAAATGTAAATATGTTTACTATAATTCTCAACATTGCAAACATTGTTTTTTACAGGGGGATGGGAGCGCTGTTTTCTAATTTTTTTTTAAAGCTTTTTCTTTGAAGAGAAGTAATACAGTTTTTGAAAGAAAAGTAAAATAGAAATGCCTTATGTGCATTGTATAATTAATTTTAAACTATATGTTAAACTGTATATGTTGCATAATTACTTTAAAACTATTTCATAATATTATCATGGTATCCACATTGAATAATTAAACCAAATATAATGCTTTCCATTATTCTTTATACCAAAATTCCTTAAAGTTCAAACTTCTTAACCTGGTAGTTAAGATCAACCTCAGCCAAACTCTACACAAACATTCTATTTTAGCTGAAGTAGACTCTTGTTTGGTGTTACCAAGGTCAAATTTCTGATCCCATGTGCCCTGCCTGGAATCCAGTCTTCTATCTCTGAAGTCGCACCGTTCTTCCTACACAAAACCTACTCTATTTGCCCCAGCTCTCCAGTTCAGTTCCATATGTCTTGGAGACAAGGATCCTATCTTATGAATCATGTTCAACATAAAGTAGGTACCCAATGGTAATGGACTGTCTTAGGAGCTGGACTCAGAAGTTAGACAATGGGTTTTGAGTTTTGGTTCAGTCATCACGCCAGGACCTTATTAGCTTTGATCTTTGAGTAAGTTGTCTCTCAACCCTAATTGCTGTCATAAGAAGGGGTAGGCTTTACGCCTATCAACTAGGAAGAGAGAATCTCCAGTTGCCCACCCGCTGAGATAGACACAAATAGAAGGAGTCTTCCCATCTTAGGTCTCATAAAAATATGTATATTTGGCACAGATTTTAGTTTTGGTAAGAGATTCTAGCTTTATTCTATTCCTGTGACTGTATCTTAAATAATTACCCTTTGTTAAGTGATTGGAAACCTATGTGTACATGTGTGTCAAAATAACACCTTTCCAAAGATGTCAAAAAAACTAATTAAGGGGTGTGGTACATACATGCACACTTTGTATGCATACATTTCATGATCTTACATGTAGAAGAATCCTAAAGACTCTACAATAAACTCTTGAATCTAGTAAGCAAATTCAGTAAAGTTGCAGGATACAAAATCAACATACAAAATCAGTCAGATTTCTATATGTTGACAATGAACTATTCTGAAAGGAAATTAACAAAACAATCACATTTATAGTAACCTCAAAAAGAATAAAATACTTAGGAATGAATGTAATTAAAGAGGTAAAAGTCCTGTATACTGAAAACTATAAAAGGTCAATGAAAGAAATTAAAGCAGCAAATAAATGGAAACACATCTTGGGTTAATGGAATGGAAGATTTAACATTATTAAAATGCCCATACTATCCACAGTGAGTGACAAATTCAATGCTGTCCTCATCAAAATCCCAATGGCATTTTTTTACAGAAATAGGAAAAATAATCGTAAAATTTATATGGAACCATGAAAGACTCAAAATAGCCTAAGTGATTTTATGAAAGAATAAAGCTGGAGCCATCATATTTCCTGACTTCAAAATGCATTACAAAGCTATAGTAACTGAAACAATATGGTACCAAAAAAAAAACCAAAACAACAAAAGCAGTATGGTATTGGCATAAAGAGAGCCTGGAATTAAGGCATCTATTGGCATCAATAGAATGGCATAGAGAGCCTGGAATTAAGCCAATACATATATGGTCAACTGATCTTCAACAAGGGTCCCAAGAGCACACAATAGGGAAAAGAAGTCCTCTTTATCTTTATTTTACATCTTAAACAAACAACAAAAAACTAAAAATGGATTAAAAACTTGAATGTAAGACTGGAAACCATAAAACTTCTAGAAGAAAACATAGGGAAAAACTTTTTAACATTGGTCTTAGTAGTGATTTATTGGATATGACACCAAAAGCACAGGCAACAAAGCAAAAATAGACACACAGTACTACATCAAACTAAAAGGCTTCTGCACAGCAAAGGAAATAATCAATAGGATGAAAAGATAACCTATGGAATGGGAGAAAGTATTTGCAAACCATGTGTCTGAAGAACTGAATATCCAAAATATATAAGGAACACCTGCATAACAAATAACATGATTTAAAAAAAGGATCAAAGGACTTGAATAGACATTTATTCAAAAAGACATACAAATGGCCAACACGTATATGAAAAGATGCTCAACATCAGTAGTCATAAGGAAATGCAAATTAAAATCACAATGAAATATCACCACACACACATTAGGATGGCTATCATCAAAAACACAAAAGATAGCAAATGTTAGCAAGCATGTGGAGAAAAGGGAACTCTTATACACTGTTGGTGTGGATACAAATTAGTACAAGCAATATGGAAAACAGTATGGAGCTTCCTAAAAAAATTAAAAATAGAACTACTATATGATCCAACAATCCCACTTTCTGGGTATATATCCAAAATAATTGAAATCAAAATCTCAGAGCAATACCTGCACTCCCATGTTCATTGCTGCGCTATTCACAATAGCTGAGTTATTGAAACAACCCAAATGTCCACTGACAGATGAATAGATAAAGAAAATGTGGTATATCTATAAAATGAAATATTACTCAGCCTTGATAAAGAAGGAAATCCTGCTATTTGTGACAACATGGATGAACCTGGAGAACAATGTGCTAAGTGAAATAAGCCAGTCACAGAAGGACGAATCCTGCACGACTCCACTTATATGAAGCAGCTAGAGTAGTCAAACTCAGAAGCAGAAAATAGAGTGGTGGTTACCAGGGGCTGGAAGAAGTGGGGAATGCAGAGTTGCAGTTAAATTGGCATAAAGTTTCAGTTATGCAAGATGGGTTAGTTCTAGAGATTGGCTGCATTGCATAATGCCTATTGTTAGGCACTAAAGTGTTGTTAGTAGGGTAGATTTCATGTTAAGTGTTCTTACCACAAACAAAAGTAAACAAAAGGACAGGAAAAAACTTTTGGAGGTGATGGATATATCTATTACATTGATCATGGTGACAGTTTCACAGGTGTATAGACATGTCCAAACTTATCATTGTATACATTAAGTATGTATGATTTGTTGTATGTCAGTCATACCTCAATAAAGCTGTTAAAATAACACAGTGAGGCTCACTTTAAAATCAAAATTTTATTGCACATAATTTAACTTTTCAATGTTTCAGAGTGTCTCAGAGTCATCACTATAAACTTCATCTATAATGGCATAACTTAAAAGTGCTAGTTAATTAATACTTCTGGTTGACTGAAGGAATTTATAGTGTCTTCTTTCTTCAACTTCTGGGGGAACTACCAAGAAAACTATGTGCGGTATTTCCAAACTAGGAAATTTACACAAATTTTTTCAATTGGGAAAGTTTTCAACATTCCCAAGTACAGAGAATAGTGTAATGAATCTCCAGCTTCACTTGGTTTCAACAATAATCAATACTTGTCTGTTGCAGTTTATCTATATTCGTATCTTTTCTGCTCTGCTACCTCACCACAATCACTACTAAATTATTTCCAAGCTGATCTAAGTCATCATATAATCTGATCCATGAATGATCACTATGTATCTCAAGAAGATAAGAAATCTTTAAGAATAACTAAAATATCATTACATCTTAAATATAACCAACATTTATTTTCTTATTTTAATTTTTAATTTGTATTTAATAATTGGTACAGAGTGACATATTGATACATATATATAATGTGTAATGATCAAATCTGGGTAATTAGCATATTCATCAAACCAACATTTTCTTAATATTATTAATTATTCATGCAGAGTTCATTTATTTCTCATATTCTCTCTCTCTCTCTCTCTCTCTCCCTCCCTCCCTCCACTTAGTTAGTTTGAATCAGAATCCAAACAGGGTTCTCACTCTCATTGGTTGTTAAGTCTTTTAAGTCTCTTTCAGTCCTTAGAGTCAATAACCTCTCGTGTCTTTTTTTCCACATCTTGCAATTTATTTGATGATGAAATCTAGTTATTTGTCCTACAGAATTACCCATATTCTGAATTGTGTTGATTTACATGACTTTTAAAATGTCATTCTCAAACTCCAAAATTCTGCCTTCTTCAGTCTAACCGTCATAAAATTGATTCCCCTTTTTTTAAATTGCAACTTGTCATTTCTTCTTCTGTTGCCTTGAGGATCCTCCAGTCTATATGTTGCCTAATTTTAATCAATTTCACTTTAATACCCATGATTTACCTAACATTTCTTCCTGAAAGAACTTAGCCTTTCTGGAGTGTCCTTTCAGTCAGATTTCAAAATATGTGCTCATCTACTCACCCAGAGGCACTTGCTCAGCTTTCTGTAAGACTGCAAGATATAACCAGTAAACACTAGGTGTTGTTTTGATTTTTAAAATTGTCTCACATGGCTACGTTTTAAAAGTATTTTTCGATTACTGATATACATAGAAATATTTGTTATGCAATTATGTATCTGGGATTTACTTTCAAATAATGGGAGAGGGGGCACAGTGGTTTAGATGCAATGATTAGCCACAGTTGATATCGGATAATGCCAGCTGAGGCTTCCTTATATTATTTCATCTACTTACGTTTAAATTTAAATTTTTGCACATAATAAAGAAGTAAAAATGAGTTGTACTATATTACCAAAACTAAGTAATCAGACACTTCATTTTGGGGTCTAGATTATAATACTTTTGCCAAGGATCATGAAAAAATCATGTTTAAGGAACAATTTACTTGCTTTTCTCATTCTGCAAATCTGATTTAGCTAAAATAATCAGCATATAAATAACATTTAAATAAAATAAGGAACTGGTTTGGAATGAATGAAAATATGACTCATATAGAGGTGGTTCATAGATTTTGTCTAAGCTGCTTCTCTTAAGACTCTAGTGTGGCAGAACTCATTGACATGCTCCAGTAACTTACCAATAGTTTACAGAATACTCCCGGAAGACGAGATACAGCCAGACACAAGCCACTGGATTATCTCATAAGAAACAAATGCTAGCATGGATTATGAAGGTCACACTTACATGATCTCCCTACTACAATGACAGATGAACATACAGGTCTTATTTTCCCAAGGCAAAAGTCAAAAGAAAACTTTTACAAAAACCTATGATCTTCTCACTTTAGTATTATTCCTCTTTATTATATTCAACTCTTGAAAAAATAAGAGAATTTAACACTTTATACTTACACTATTCACCTATACTAGAAAATATTTTTAAAGAACATATAACCTTTGCTAATAATAATTTTCTATTACTTTATTAGTATGTCTAAGTAATTTTATCAATAGGAATTAATTTTAACTGCAATCAGCTATGCAAAAATCATAGTATGAATTTGCTTCAATATATCTTTTATGAAGTTGCATGAATTTAACATCATGTATGCAAATCCCAGTCAGTCTGATTGAGAATAAGAGAAAAAGAGTAAGGACCAGGGGCTCACTGATAGGAAGGGAATACAAATGGAAGTACAGTGAGAGGAGATCCTTTTGTCTAAAGACTTAGAAGACATAAGAGGCTCCTGGGGCTTCATGTAAGGCCTTAGAACTGGGTTTTGGTTTGAGGGGAGGCAGCAACAATAAGTGCAAGAAGGGTTGGCAATTTGTGCCTTGTGATATCGTTTTCGTGCACCAGGTTAAAAACCTCTGCTTTGAGAGGCAGAGGAACAAGTTTGAGAAATATCTACTCATCTAGACCTAGTAGGTCAATTAGGTCAATTAAATTTATCAGAAGTTTCTCCCTGTCAAGCATTTAAGTGAGTCCTGTTCCTGGATCAACACTGGGGTTAGCAAGCAGGAGATAATTCCTCTAATCCATAAAATCAAAAAGGCATTGGATGTCCCCTGGTATGTGTTTATCTACAACAAAGTAGTATGAGTTTGCAGTTGTTGGAACTCTTGTACAGAACCACTCTAGAAACTTTTTTAGTGAGCAAAAGGTGAGAACTCAAAATTCAATTGTATTTATTATTGCCACTTAAAACTGTGTAAAAATATCCTTGGCGATTTTTTTTTTTTTTACTTTTATTTGTGTGAAAATGTTTTACAGATATACACAAGCCTGGCCCCAACTGTGTAAACCATATCTTCCCTTTAAGCTATTAAGCTACTCAACCTGAAATTTTCCGGTCATGGACTTTTCAGGAATTTGATTCCCTCAACTGGGTAAGAGGTTATTCTATGCCAAGATCTCCCAGTACCTCTCGACTGTTACTTTCTATGTAGTCACTTTCTAAATTTTTGGATCAGAATTGAAATTAAAAGCCTATTTGGTGCCCCTTTGTAATTCTCTCAGTAAGACTAATATATATGCATATGTTTCTGAGTTTCTACCATTATAAATATTTTGTTTTGCAAAAAAAATTAGAAAACTGTTCAATAGTCCATGTGAATACATTTTTATTACTCCTTTATTCTCCACTAGAATTAACTGAGAAAAAAATAAATGAGTGCACACCTTCTAAATAGGGAAAGTGGGGAAATAGTTAAGCGTGGTAGGCTTCAAATTCACTACAGGGTTTAGGCCACCAAATATGCTGATTGAGGCCGAAAGAAGGCCTAATAAGTTGCCCATATTTTTAGATCTATAAAAATTGAAGTAACATTTTATACACATAGTTTAGAAATAGGTATAGAATGTTTTTTGTTTGTCTGTTTTTTAAAGTTTTTTGAGGTTCACTTTTCACAAATTATACTTCAGACATATAGAAAGTGTCAGGCAAAATAAAATAAAGACATTATATTCATGTATTATGCTTTGTCTAAAGTGACAGTCATGACCCCAAATTCTTACATGTATGGTTTTGTGTTGTTTTCACCAGAGTCAATATTATGCATCCAAATATTACCCTTTAAGATTCCTTTTGTAAAATAATAATAATAAGTAACTTAGAAATTTTCTAAGTAAAGGGTTTAGAAGTATTCTATGGTCTCATATTAAAGTATTGCTGCTATACATATTTCCATTTTGCAGAATATCTCATTGGTACCTATCACTAACAGATTTTTGTACTTTTCTTTAAAAGAAAAAGTTCTCCTTATCTTAGAAACACATATACGCTTTGTGTTGCAGACGTTGCTATGGCAAATCCATGTATTTTATTAAATGTCAGACTACAGTTAGCAGATGTTGCAGCAGTGCTGGAGGAATTAAGACCATGTCAGCCTTTCTCTTTAAATATATATTTTTTCAGGGCCTCCTATGTGTGAAATGTTAGCACAAGACAAGGAATGCTAATGCCTAAGTGGCTGGATATTTTAAGGAACCCACTAAAGGAAGCCATCTCTCCTGGAGACCTATTAATATTATTAATAACAAAAGTTGGCAACCATTCCTGAAATGTTTGCCAGGAGGCCTATGCATTAAATTTGTCATCTGATTTTCAGCCAAGAAATACAGAATTACATTTTTGAATTGGAGTTTAGTTATTTAATACTGATCATTATGTTGAATTCAAAATAATCTACTGCTTATAGATTATTTTATGAATAGATTCCCATAAAAATATTGTGTGCCTAGGCTATTTTATGGAGCCCACTGATTTAAAAACATACAGCCAACAATAACAGCAACTAGTGTGTATTTAGCTCTTACTCTATCCCAGGCCATGTTCTAAGGTTGTAAATTATCTCACTGAAGAAAAGTAAATAAAGAAGACACATGCCTTCTTTACTAAGCTACTGCTCTGTGCAAAAATAAAAAAGGAAGAAAGGGAGGGATGGAAGAGAGGAAGGGAGGGAGGAGTTGAATAACAAGCAGAAAGTGGTCTTAATTTACCAATCTACTCAAGAAATAAAAGGAAGGCCATGTCAATATGATTCATATTCTCTCTCTCTCTCTCTCTCTATATATATATATGTGTGTGTGTGTGTGTGTGTGTGTGTGCATTTGTATATATCTTTTAGCTATTTTTAATCCTTGAAAAGTCATTTTGACCAAAAATCTGGTTAATACAGTATACTATCTCATATAGATCTTCTATTCAATTATTCTCAAATAATTTTAGCAGCCATAACATAGAATAACTGTGATTACACGAGATAATGCAAACCTTTGGAAGACAATTGTTTCTTAAGCATTTTAGGTGAAAACTCATGTGCCACAAAGCCATGGTACGTGATCTATTTCTGCACACTGAAATGAATAAAACTCCTCATTTCTAAATATCAAAGAATGAGTGAAACTGGACCTAATAAAGTATTTGACACCACAACCTTTTAGTCTTCCACTCAAATTCTAAGCAATCTTAGCCAGGTTAACCTCAAATTAATGAGAAGTAGCATGTATGCATGCTTGCAAGACTGCCTGGGATTTAAGAGATGTAAAGATGGGAGATTCCCATGTATCTTGTCCCAAGACAAGTATGTGGTCTTGTTTGATCAAGAAACTGCCTCAAAGAGAGCCAGTCATCCACTCGTGCTGCCAGCTAATCCATACACTGATTCATAATGATTAAAAGTGTCTTATATGTGATTCTACTGAATGTGATTAGACCAAAACTGTGTGGCTAGCAGTTTTGGCAATTAGTACTAAAATGCTCAGCAACATCAAATGGTACAGTGTAAGTGAAATGCAGGTCACTTCGGCATTTGGAAAGTGTGTCATGGTACATCTTTGGTCTTCATATTTTATCAGTCTCACAAAAAAGATTAACCCAAAGCAAAGCCAGTCAACTCCCAAAATCTGCTAGTACACTTGCATGTTTAAACACTGGCTCTGATGACAGGTTCAGGGGTAAATATGTACCATGGGGCTGTTCAGCTTCACAGGTTGGTTAATATTAAACAAACACATATTGCAAACTGTGCCTTGTTACGAGGTTGTTTTCTGAGATTCCAGGGGTCAGAGTCAAAACCTCACATTTTTCACCTTTTCCGCAGTGCTAATCAATAGTATAACAAATGAAATAATAGTCTAATACACAGTAACAATACATTTTCAAAGGAAAACGTGTTGAAGCTAATTTAATTCTATAATCAATTTTGCTAATGCCGTTTCACTTTTATAAACAAAGAACAATAGAAATACCTTGTATGTTTATAATGCTATATATCCAATACCTCATTTAACCCTCATAGTAACCTTGTCTAAGTTTCCATTAGACCCAGTATGAAAGAGAAAACTGAGTTCCAGAATATTTGCATGACTTTACTTATTCAAAAAAGATTTATTAAGTAGATATCATATTAGGTATTGAAGTTGGAGACCATTCTTTACATATGCATATATAACAAATACTCACAAATGTTCACTGTGTGCCAGATGCTCTTCTCAATGCTCTACAAATATTAACTTACTTAATCCTCATAACAGCAGTGTGAGGTAGGCACTATTATTATTTCCTTCCTGTAGATGAGGAAACTGAGGCACAGAAATGGCAAATAACTTGCCCAAAGTCAGACAGGATAAAAGACAGAAGAAGTCAGACTTAAGTCTAGGCAGTGGGGCTCCAGAATCTGTACTATTAACTCTGTGCTGTGCTGAATAAGACACAGTGTCTGTGTTTGAAGACTGCAGAGTCAAGAAGGGCAGACATGTAAACAAACGTTTTACAGTGCAGCCCTTAAGCTCAACAGTGAGGCTTGCAAGAGGCACAAGCAACACAAAGGAGGAAGGGGTTAACTTGACTTATCTAAAGTCTCTCAGCTCCTAGGCTGCAGAGTGGTGATTGGATCTGAGTCCTTGAGTTTGAACTGCAGAGTCAATGTGTTCTCCATTTCACTGGGCAGATCATATTTGAGAAAAAGAGTTTGGAATTACAGTGAGAAAACAATAATGAACTAAGAGGAACATAGCATCTGAACACAGGATGAAAGCTGAGCTCATCTGAACAGAAAATAAAGGACTGTGCTTTGTAATAAATATAAATACAGACACAGATATAGGTATGCAGATGTCTTTGTTTATATAAGATATAATTAATAAATTAATATGCATATGTGTATGTCAACAGAACTCTTGTGAATATCAGCTCAGCTGTAAATTGCCCGGGTTATCTCAAGGCTTATGGTCAGTCAGAATAAAACGGGGCCAACTTGAGGAGGCAGAAGGAAAGCCAAAAGACATGGAGACACTGATGTCAACCATTCTGGGTGCATAATAGATATTCAAAGATTACTCACTGATGGAATAATTGGTTAATTGACTAATTGATTAAAAACGGGAAAGGGAATTTAAAAAAATACTAAAGATAGCTCATTCCAATTCACATTTGGTGAATTTTGCAAGGAGAATTAGTGAAATTGAAACATTCAGAATTGAGATTTCATATCAACATGTCAGAATTTTATGTCCAACATTTCTTTTGGATGACCACTTTGATATTTCTCTGACCTCTTTTTAAGTGTCGTTACTACTTACTAGCATTGCTAAGGTTTTTAATCCAAACAATGGCAAAATGAGTTCCACAGGGAGAAAGAAATTTGGCTAGTTTGAACTCCAGTCATGTTTATAGTTTACCTTAGGTTTGTAAAATTCCTTGTTTTAATTTACTAACATAAAAAAATGTGTACATTTTATCTGCTGCCACCAATAGTTCTGTTGTCACCCTAGGAACTATGTACTATTTTATAAATGAGATAAAGCTCATAGGGTTTACCACGTTGTTGATAGTACAGCTAGTAATTAATGGAGTCAGAATTAGAACCTAGATCTTCTGAATCAAAGTCCAGCACTGAGTGTTAGCATAACAGAAGAGAACATTGTTCAGAACAAGAGAAGACTTTCAATAGGGTGTCAGAAGACTTCTCATGTAGATAAAAAGGGATAGAAAGTTTCAAGACAAAAACAGTGAAGCTCCTCTCAGGATTCCTCAGAAAAAGCTAGTGCTGAAAGTCTTAAGTAAACATCAAACGAAATGCCATCAGCCTTTAATTTAAAGAGAAAGAAAAGATGCAAGCAAAACTATTTAAGTCAGTAAGATTGTCTTATTCACATGTAAAAATCAGACCACCCATCCAAATAAGCACGTATCAATCTTTCAATTGTTACTTATAACACTATAACACTATACAAGACCCTATTAAGAAATAATTAAGGAATATAAATGCTTGCAAATTAAGATATTAATATTACTGAAAAATTGCTCATATATAATTAACAAGTATTGATCTTCACCTAGGTAGATTTTAAAATAATTAAGACAAATTGAAATATGTTGAATTTTAGAGTCTAACTTAAAAAATCAACTTCAAATATCTAGGAAGGAAGAGTCAGGATTTCTATAGTTAAAGATTCAACTCCTGTAAAACTTGCAATTAACTATGTTTTGACATAGTTTACATCATTTGAAACAAAATACTTCATAAACCTAAGCTTTTCTGTTCTTAGCCTAATACAACAATCCTGATGGTCCAAACACAAAGCAGAAGCCCAGGTCCACATAAACCCTCTCTCTAGGGATGCAATGTAAGAAGGATTGCCTCATGCTACCCAGGTGGTTTTTACTATTTGCAGTAACCTTTATTATCACAATTTCTAACAAAACACATTTTCTTCAAATATCTGAAATCTCGAGCTCTATGTGGAACTGCTGAGCTGGACTTCTTTTATGAACTCATATGAATTAAACATAACAAAGAAAAGACATGGTATCCACAGCCCTCTGTGATCCCTGCACTGACCTTTCCAGTGGTGTTTTCCATTCTTTCAGAAACACCCAGCTGTCAGGAACTGCTTCTTGCCTCCTTGCCTTTGCTTGTGCTATCTGCTCTGCCTGCAGTCTGCTCCCCATCACATTTCTCCTGCCAACCTTCTATTTGTTCTTTCGGCTTTAGCCCAGCTGTCACTTCCTCCAGAAGCTTCTCTGCCCCTTGCAAGCTGAGTCGGATACCATACTTCTCCTACCCCTCAGATGCCATGGACATTTTGTGCATCCTGTTACATTATTATGACCTACATAAGAAATGAATTCACTTGAAAGACCAGGTCTTGAGAGGAGAGATTGGGTCTTTTATTTTTTAATTGTCTCTTTGCCTTACCCCCTAGCATAAAATCTGGCACATGTAGGTGTTGAGTAATATTCATTGAATGAATGAGATGATTTTTATTCTGCCATAATAGAAATTGATTATCTAACAGCATTGTAAAAAATATTATATGCCCATTTTTCTCAACAATATTTTGAGATCTATTTACAATGTGTCTTGCAGATGGGGAAAAAACAATCGATTTTTTCCATTCTTTCAGAACAAACTGAAGATGTATAATTTTATCTAGATTCTAAATAGCTCATAAATGCCCATTCAGAATCAAAGACTTTTTAAGGGAGTTGATTGTTTGCTAGTTAAGTACCCCAAAATAGAGATTTAGCTAGTGGCTAATGCCCAGGATTTGATTAACGATTGTTGAAAAACCTAAAATAGGAACTCTTTGTTTTGTTACTTTTGTTTCTAATTCTGTTTATTCTTTTTTGATAATAAAAGTAATCCGTATTTTTTAAAGGTTAGCCAGCTAATATAGATGAAATAAAATAAACACTATCTACATTTCCACATTCTGGAAATAACCACGATTAACATTTTGATATACATGATTTCTCTTTGCATATATTTTATATGTTGTGTACATAATTTTTATTGTATTTATTTATTTATATTATACTTTAAGTTCTGGAGTACATGTGGAGAATGTGCAGTTTTGTTACATAGGTATACACATGCCATGGTGGTTTGTCACACCCATCAACCTGTCACCTACATTAGGTATTTCTCCTAATGTAATTATCCCTCCCCTAGTCTCCTACCCCCGGACAGGCCCCGGTGTGTGATGTTCCCCTCCCTATGTCCATGTGTTCTCATTGTTCAACTCCCACTTATGAGTGAGAACAACATAATCTTCAAAACAACATAGGGACCTTATTATTATTAGATTTTTCTATCTCACCTTTTAAAACTTATTTTAATTTCCCTATGTCCTAATTTATTTGAATACAACATTTGTAATTACTGCTTAATATTGAAGTAAGGCAGCTCTCTCTAAAGCAACTAATGGGTCCTTGCATATAGCATGAATATTTACTGTTTCACAATTGGTTCTGAGGATAAGAAGAAAATACTGCATTTTAATACATAGCAGGACCCTTCAACTGAATATTAGAATGTCTCTTGCTGCAACCTCATACATAAATAAGTTTTAAAGAAAGATTTTGAATGCGCAAATTGAATCAGTACCTTTAATAAAGATTTTCATTCATTCAGTGTTTATATAGTACATATTATGCATGAGGGATAGTCTAATATTAATCAAGGTAAACAAGAAAGGAGATTACTTATAATTACTGCAAATCGGCCATCTAAACATACTTGATTCCATCCCAAACCTAAATATACCATCTGCCCAAAGTCTGCCCTCTGCTGCTGTCCCACCGAATGAAGTCAAAACATTTACTTTTCTGAGTAGAAATTGCATTCTATTCTGAATTTACTTTTTCCTATATTTAAAGAAGGCCTAGTGCTACCAATTTCATACCCAGCCTTCCAGGAATTATAATTCCTAACTCAAGCAGCCATAAAGTACAAAAAGCTCAGTTAATGTTCCCATGCTGGGCACTGCAAACTCCTGTAGCAAAGAATGAGTGCATTAGGCAACAAGTGTCCCTGTGAAGGGCTCTGACTACACCATGGCCCTACCCTGGAGTTGCTTGGAGTCCAGCAGTAGAAATAAGCTTTGCAGGCAGAAGCATGCCCTCTTCTCTGCTGAGGAGTTCTGACTCGGAAATCCTCCCGAGTTCATTAAAAAGTGAATTAGGAAATGTCAATGATACTATTATTTGTCTCTCTCTGTTCATATTCCTTTGAAAGACATTTTCTAGTGAATATGCATTTCTTATTTCAACATTCTGGATAGAATAGTAAAAAGGCCAGCCTGAACATATCTTTGGTTAGTAGGGATACTGATTCTTTGAAGCATACGTTCGCATTATCACCATTTAGAAGGGCTCCCTTGCTTTTAAAGTCTAGCCACACAGCATACTGGGTCACAGCTTAAACTACCGAAAGTCCAAATTTAAGCAAGATGATAACAGGTTTACAAAGTCCAATCACTAATGAAATTACAAAATCAAAATGCATCAAAATTGTTCTGGTAGGGACAGGCCGGAATGTGAAAGAGACCCATGGAATTTAATATGCTATGATCTAAGAAGAATGTAATTTTTTTAAACCATCAATTACTATGAACTAGAAAGAGAGTCAACCCAGCCCAGCACTGCCATAATATGTATTCTGTATGAAGAACTTACATTAACAAGGTGAGTCAGTTTTCAGGAAGTATTGTTATTATAATTATACATCTCTTAGCAGTTCTGTTTTCTTAAGCAGGCATTTTAAAGGCTAGAAATTATTCTTTAAAGCAAGGCTCTAAAAGTTCTAATTTAACATTTAGAATTTCAGTACATTATTTAAGTTGTAATCACCCATAAGTCTTATAGACCTTGTTACATTATATTTCTGCTTAGGTGGAAGTCTGAAATGAGCTTGTGATACTTTTCCCTGTATCATTTCAGTGTGGGATCAATAAATGAAATGGACCAGAAAGATCTTTTTCAAAGGTGAAAGGCAGAGGCAAAATATAGACATCATGGGCTGTTGTCTAACCAGATTTTTTTTTAATTTAATTTTCTTGTTTTGTCAGCCGAGACTAAAAGCAATTTTCTATTTAGGTCTGTGACAAAGTCAATAAATTTGTCAACCTGAACCAACCTTGTTTGCTAATTTTGCAACATAGTAGTTGACTATTCAAACATTTCCAAAATGCTCCATTATATAACTGTAAAGGTGGTTTAGGTTGGGTGGAAGAGAGTGGTATGTGATCAACTAAGCAATTTCCTCAAAACTCATGGGTCATTGCATTTCACTTGGTGGGGTTTCTTAGAATGGAAAATCAGAGCCTCTCCCAGGGGCCTGGGCTGAAAGCCCTTTGGGGCTTCATATCTGGGAGAGCGTTAACTCTAGATTTTTTGAAGGCATCATCAAATGAGCCTAATCCTGTAGTCATTTGTATTGTATGTGTGTTGAGATGTTATTTTGTTAAATAGAAATATTTAAAATGCACTACATTTTAGTAATCCCATTTTGGATTAAAACAATTTAAAGATATGTATATATATTTGGTGTCTTAAAAAATAGAAGTGGCTCAAGCTTCCATGGAAATCTGAGAGGCTTTGCCAAGGTGAATTAGAAAATTATTAATCTTTACTTCTGTGTTTGCAATTAATTTGATATGTGGCTTTTGGGGGATAACACTAAATTATCTCTTCTTTTATTTCTAATTTTTTGTTTTGTAAGTTGGGGTTAATAATTACAGAACCATGTAAAGAGATACCTATAGTATACCTATGTTTTCATTACTCTACAAGTGATAAAAATAATATGGCAGCCCAGGTATAGAAGTGCTTGACTCCCCTTCATCATGGCAGAGAATTCTGCTATTTGAATAATTTAGGAAGATTTCTGTAACATTTTTCTATGGATTATCTCTACTTTTCTTTTCTTTTTCTTTTTTTTTTTTTTTTTTGCAAATATCTATATTAAAAGAGAAATAAAATGAAGAATTTGAAGTGCCAAAACAACGGCATCAAGAAAGATCACAAATTCTCTTTAACGCTGTAAGTCTGAAAACCAAAAGGCAGATGGCAAATCTATATTAAAAAGAAGTAATCAAAATATTGCTTCTTTCTGCAGTCCTGCTAATATTTTCCACTTTTTAGGAAAGACCTGGGAGGTCAGATAGACATTTACATACGATGGGATAAAAAAATCAATTAGATTTTGAGTTTATGAATCTATGATGAAAGGTAACTTCTTGGAGAATAAGGTATCATAAATACAATGTCGTGTAGAAAAGTTAACAAGAAATGGAAGCAAGATAAAAAGGGAGATTACCTAAAGGGAAACTGAAGTGAGAGCAAAGAAAAGCAATGAATATAGAAACAAAGGCATTACAAAAGTATTAAAAAATAAGTAATTTGGTTCTTAGTCATTACTGTTTCTAAACGTCTTCTTCCAATTTGGCTACAACCAAATTCTATTTTCAAATATTATTTTGTCCTATGACTAAATTAGAAGTTTGTGTATAGTCATGATGAGAACAACAGGTTATCTCTCCCAATGTCATTGTGAAATACCCTGATGGTCTAAGAGATTTTTTAAAATTTATTTGTTGACTAATTTTAACTTGATCCCTCTGTAACTTTCTCTTTAAGGACACCGTTGGAGTTAGAAATTTTAAACCATATAATCAATGATTTTAAATAAGTATAAGAAAATTTCTTATTCAATGTGCAGGTATAATCTGAATCACTGTATTTTGAGCCAACAGTCTTGTATTTTCAATAGATAACATTACATTGGGATGTACATTCTAAGACCTTCTTTGTACTATTTGAAGATGATAGTCATAGATTGATGAAAGGGGTGTTGAAATGAATGACTTATCACCATACTCTCTTTCTCTATGTAAGGAAAATGAAGATTTTTATTGCTCATTCTTGTTTTTCATAAAATGATCACTTAAAATTCATAGCATTGTGAGCTAGTGAACGTGATAAAAAGAAACAGGAATACAAGAAAAAGATTCAAATTACCATTGGCTCCAATTTAAATTTTGTCCATTTGTCCACCTTTCCTTCTGCCATTATTCTCAGATAGGCAAACATCACCAAACCCAAACTTTCAGCCAACCTTCCTACTGGCCTCCCTGTACCTACCTCCACCTCCACCCCCACCTTCACCCCATCATCTCTCCTACATTTTTACTGTGCTGATTTTCTTACTTTCTTCAGAAGCTTTCAAAAGATCTTTATCACTAAAAATCTGAGTTCCCTAGACTTAACACCTTTTGCAGTCTGTACTATTCCATTCTGTTCTCCTATTTTGCTCCAGAAGGTCTCTACTGCAGCCAGAATGATTCTCACTGTTGCCAGTGATTCTCACTGGCATTTTAATTTTTAGCTTTTAATTTTAATCCAACATGCTAATTTACTGTAACTGTTTAGTATACTTGAAGATCAGAATTACAAGGATATTTTTCATCTAGGATGTCTTTCCTTTTCCTCTCCACCTACTAGGATCTCACATGGACTTTTAAGAGCCGGCTCAAGGTCTGCGGGCTCTCTGAAATCTTCAGTGTCCTCAACCCCTAGGGACTCTTTATTTCCTGGAGTCCTGGAGCATGCTGTGCAGTTCTGCTAACACTAATTAGGTTCTAGTCTGGGAAACCAAGTCTCCCTTTCTGTGGATGTATCTTACCCCCAGCCCCTACCCCTATAGACACACTGACCAAATCTCATATATCTATTCATGGTGGCACATATTTGAATTTCTTATGTGAAGGCCAGGTTAAAGTGTTTGTCACTCATTCCCAGACTTGTTTCATTATTTACTACTTACGTACTTTTCATTTTATTCATTTTTAAGGTCTGCCCATATTCTGATGATTAGCTCTTTCTACCATGATACATGAACCAAGCCTGAGCCTAACTGAATCTGTTGCATGTGCCATGCATTAAAATTCAAACAGCACAAGTCTATTACCAAATGTGCATGAGATTACATTGTGGTATGATTTTAATAAATATTCAAAACATTAAATTATAATGCTTAAGTCTGTGTTGTGCTTATGAAAGAAAAGTTATTGTGAGTTTTGTTGAGAGCAGATCATATATTTCTTCATTAATTTTGGCCACATCTGAAAATGTCAAATGATCTAGGGAAAAAAATAGTCAAACAATTAACCAGATACTTCATTATTTTACTTTATTAACTTTTGCCAAATTAGTTTTCCTGTGTGTATATTTGATTTTTAAGTCAGTGTTAGAAAAGTTTTGTAATAAGAATTTTGCTATGTAGAGTAGGTTTAAAAGAAACATGATTAAACTCTTCAATAGAAGTCTCTAATGTGTGCTTTTAATTTTTATCCAATGCTAATTTACTATAATTATTTACTATACTTGAAGATCAGAATTACGACAAAGCCAAAGCTTACAATTTTAGCAAGAATAAAACGTTAAGGATCTATACATTTATCTCCACCCTATTTTATATGATATTATAATTTAATATCAAATTAACATATTGGAGTGTGTTCATTCTTGTTCGACCCACTATCAAATGAAATTTTAACAGAATAGATTTGATTTTCTAACAATTATTGCAAATTTTTGCATGGTTAATCTTATATTTATCTGATAACTTTGCAAACAGAAAGAAGTCTTAAATTGGAAACATCACTATTAAATGATGGAAATAGAAATTTTAAAAGAATTTTTTTTGAGATTTCCCTACCATTAAAATTGGTACATTTGTTATTATCACTGTTCCCCTAGACCATAATACTTCTCATCTGATAAAAGACAAAACTATAGGGTAACTCTAAAAAATAGACAATGAGCTAAGAGACAAGTAAAAGTAAGTTTACCATACTAAGTAGTTAATAGACCAAACAGGCACATTTGGAAAGGAAAAAAAAATAGTTAACTACACATTTTGTTTAATGTTTAATGTCTTGTATCGACTTAAGAATGTTTTACTCCAGGAGCAATGTTTAGTTTTCTTTTATAGAAATAGGAATTGACACATCTGTTGTAATCTAGCATTGCTTCTGATTGGTTATTAGATTGTTCATTCATGTCATAAATACTTAAAAGGCAAAGAACTCTCAATTCTTGATTGGTTTGTGATTTGTTTCTCTTGCCTCACTTTCAGAGTAGTGTCTAGTTGATACATCTTAATAGCAGAATAAATAAATGATTTGCCAACATATACAATATGGTAGAGTTTTTAACTCTATCTCTGACATGTGGAGAGCCAAGTAGATTTTTTTTTAATGGAGAAAATACCTACTTAAAAATTCTTTTAAAATGCCTAACAGCCTTTTGCCTACTCAGCACACTGCCTTTGGTGTAAGAGTGGTGGCTGATATTGGCCTGTGATTTCCAGCTTCATGGCATCTTGGGTACTGTTTGGAAGTGTTTGTTATTCTGTAAAATTTTTTCTGAAAAGGTCAACAACTCAAAAGAAAATAACTCTTTCACTATGTAATCAATGTTTTCTGGAGATTTTGATTATAATGTTTCATTAAACAATCTGAACTCATAATTATTATTATTGTATTGTTTTGCTTTGACTTCAACTCATAAGTCTTTTGAAAAAGGAATATTTCCATATTCATCAGTCAACCAACCTAGTAGAATCTTGATAGAGAATGATACCAACCATGCTAAAACTTGCAGTGATTATTTTATTGTATAAAAGCCAAAATTCTAAAAGCAAATAGAAATTGGTGTAACTGATGTTTAATCCAAATGTACAACGGTAAACTGACTTAGCTTCTCTTTTTTTTTTCAAGAGCTGACGCAAGTTGGACAGGAGGAGGTGTTGGGGTGAGGTGGTGGTGTTGATTGGCTTGTCTCGTTCACTCCCACTGGTCTTTAAATCAATGTCTAGATCTCTAAAGGTTCATATAAGTCAAAGCTGTTACACCGATCTGCCATTCCAAACAAGTCAGGAAAGCTTACACAGGACTGGATAAATAATTAAGGTACAGCTGTTTTTACGTGAATATTTGCAGTGCTAAAATAATGCTTACTTTCTTATTTTTATTGTGTTGATTGTTTATTCATTACAAATTAAAATGTTTGAAAATACTAACTTATTTTTCTCATTTTAGAAATGATCAATTCAGTACAATGTCAAACACTGAAATTATTTACCCAGGTCCTGATTGCAGTTTTCTTTTGCAGATAATTTTAGGTTTAAGCATAAAATTAGGACAGTGAATAATAAGAAAGGGAAACATTGCAAATACAACCAGTAAAATGTGTTTAGTTATTTATATCTCCATGTTGATCATGGACTGTAATGAAGAATTGACACAATTTGTCTTAGGAAAAAATATGAAAGTTTAGAAGTACATTGACAATATTACTCTATGAAAGATTTTTGTTTATCTTGAAAACAAACAGAAAACTCACAAAACTTTTGACTAATCAAAGAAGGAACATCACTTTAGTGCAGTACATGTGAATGGCTAAGAGTTTGGGCTGTACCATTATCAAATGAAAAAGAAAAACTGTTGTGTCTTACCTCTTCTTCTTAATTTGACCATTTTAGTTAAGGAGTATTTTTAGAACAAAGTTACTAAAAGAAACTAGGGAATTGAATGGAATATAAGCCTAACTTTAGATTTTGAAGGAGTAGAGTCAACTATCTAAAAGTAGAGGTGTTCTCCTCAAATTTATTAATCAGACAGAGGAGAATTCCCAGTGGATTTAAGTATCCCTGTACCTTGAGTATCTTAGAGAGCATATGCCGATGGTTTTAGTTAAATGCCCAGGGTATAGTAAAACTAAGAGTGTTTTGTAACTCAGTGAGAGAATATTTGAATTGATGATATATATCACATTCATGAACCCTTGGCTAAAAGTTTTAGTTTTGACAAAGTAAAGAAATTTAGGTGTGTTTTTAATAAAAGATTGCCATTTAGTTTATAATTCAAGATCCTCCAGTTCCGATTTATATTTAGATAGTGTTCTGGGATTTTCTTGAAAGTATTTACATTTATACTCCTAAGAAGTATGTAAGCAACATTTAAGATCTGAAAAATGTAGCTTTAATAACTCAACTTTTGAGTTTTCTTTACACATGTTATACAGTGTGCTTTAAGGTTATTGAAGCTATTTTTTAGTTACGTGAATTAGTTTAAAGAAAGTGAAAATAATTATTCCAGAGAAAAAGTACCTCTGGGAGTGGTCCAGTTATCTATTATAATGAATGGAACTTACTGCATCCAGAGTTCATGACAGATTAGGTATCATGCATTAAAATGTGGAGCATAAAGAGTTCACTATGTTAATATCGTGTATGCTACATATTCCTGTGCATTCTGGAAACTACTGTTTGGGAAAATATGAACTAAAATTTATGTGGCAATTTATGTTTAAGATGACTATGTTTTCTTCTAAGATCAGAGCTAGAAAGTCTGTAAACAAAATCGCATATTCAAATCTTATGACCAGTCCTTTATACCTCATCAAATGGATGCTTTAATTCTTATATTAGCAAGCATGTAATCTTTTCAGCAATGGGAAAATACCTCAGTATTTGGTTATTTATCTTAACTTTTCTAGTTTTTCCTAGATATTACCTGTAAGCTATATCTGAGTAGAGGAAAAAAAAAAAAAGGAAATGCTAAAATATTAACACTAGCAATAGCAAATAGTCAAGTAAGTACAGTTCTGCTGTTATTGTCGGTTTCTTCTTTAAGAGCGACCTCAGACTGAATAGTTTTATGGAAGCTAATTTCTGTGAGAACTCATGCTATAGACCAACAAGCGCTCTCACTGACAAAATATGACAAGAATGGCATTGTTGGGGAAATTAAGAGAATTTAATATAAAGGTAATATTAGATTGTAGTGTGAAAGCTACATTCATTTATCTGTGGTACAGTGTGGATGTGGATTTAAATAAGTTCCTTGGATACAAGATGATTTGGCTTTTAGAAGTTGCATGACCCTTGCTCAACCAAAGGGTAAATGATAGGTGAGGCTATCTGCTACCTAAACCTAAATTTCAAAGTGAATTTGTCAGTACTGGGTAGGCATGAAAGATGAGACAGATAGCGATGCTGGGAAATCTGCTCTGGCAATATTAGCTCCCTTTTTCACTTTCACTTATCAGGTAAAATAAATGTTTACAGTAACTAGGGAAGGTCAGAACTTTTGCTTCTCGAGTCAAGGACTGTTTCACTTTCCAGATTTGATATCTTTCTTTGAAGTTGAACCGTGTAGGTAAAATTTAAGAAATTTACTGTTTTGACACTCTTACACCCTGAACTTCTTAGGCACCCATCCAAAGAACAAGATATTATAATGTTTAATAATTAGAATTTGGATATAAAGAATTAACTACTCAGAACACTTAGATATCTTTTAATAAATACGATAAAAATGAAATTATTCTAATATGTTAATATTCTAAATACTTGGTTTCAAGTTTTGACTTTGTATTTTCATGAAGAATGAATTGAATTAACAATGCAGTTGAGCGCTGCTGTGCTAGAAAATCCAGTCTGTTTCTGCAAGACCTCTTTGTATCACAGAGAAACTTAACTTTAATGAGGAGAAGGGCTAGACTATAGAAAATTCTGTTGAACTCAATTTGACTTTTCTTTTAGAAGCGTTTTGAACATTCTCTGTGCAACAAAGCTATTCTTTCTCCTGGCAATCAAAGGAGAGCATTTTCATTTCATTTTGAAGCATTATCCTATAAAACTGTAATCAAAAAGCATACCTCTATCTATTAATATAACACAGATCATATACAATTGCACTTATCTTAGTGGAATGTAACACTAGGCACTGTGCTAGATGCCAGGAATATGTAGAATCCACAACCCCAGCACCATGCCTATTCTCATGAAGTTTCCTGCCTAAGACAGTTAATTATCAATAGGCAACTAAAAGAGTAAGTAGAAAGTGTGATAAATACTATGCGGGGGAGGAGAACATATAGTGGCAGATCTAGTGTAATGTGGGGTCAGAGAAGGACACGCTGACCAATTGACCTTTAAAGATTTTCAGGTTGTTTTAGTTAACATTAGGAGGGACCTGGCTAAGAATGTGGGGAATGGCAGTCCAAGCAGAGGGAACAGTGCCTTAAGAGGTCCTGCAGTGGCAGTGGGAAGACGAAAGAAGCCCAGTATATTCAGTGAGTGAGGGGTGGTGGGATTCAGTATGAGATGAAAGAGCTATGTCTGGGTCAAAATATATAGAGCTTCCAGTGTATTAGGAAATCTGACTTTCGTCTAAAAGTGATGACAAAATCACAATAGGGCCTTCAGTAGGGCAGTCATTCGGAATAACATAGTGGTCATGGAGATAGAAGTGGATGAATTCTAAATAAATGTTGAAAGAAGGACTGATAGGACTTGGTGATACGTTGGACAAGAGTAGCAGGTGAAGGATAGAGAATGGGACAGCCAGGTCTGCCCAGTGAGCGGTTGGGTGAATGAAGGTACCATGTTCTGAGATGGCAAACAGCAGAAGAATCTATGCCTATGAAAATTTTACGTTTCAATTACAGTATTTGCCAGCAATATTCTTTTCTATCCTACTCATGCAACAATTCTTTGATTAATTCCATACATATTTATTCCAAGAAAAAGGTAAAAATATTAATTATATTATGCTCTAAGAGTTTCCTCAAAATCTGTTTTAGTAGGCTGAGTTCCTCAGGTGCAAGGAGTCTGTTTTATTCATCCTCTGTATCTTCCACAGTTTCTGATTAAATTTTAGCAATTATGATGTAGTCTAAAGGCTTCAAGGTGTATACTTTGTGCTGTAGACAGATGATTCAGAATATTTAGTTTCTCATAATGTGCTAATTCTTTTTGAATTGTGCATTTAACCATTGTTCCCTTAAAATAGATCAGTAATATAATCTTCATAGTTAAGATATAAGCTATGAAAACGTGTCCTAACTTTTGTGAGAGCTCCCTTGGCCAAGGCAAAAATAGAATACTTTTTTTTTTTTTTTTTTTTTTGAGACGGAGTCTTCCTTTGTCGCCCAGGCTGGAATGCCGTGGTGCAATCTCGGCTCACTGCAACCTCCAACCCCAGTTCAAGCCATTCTCCTACCTCAGCCTCCTGATTAGCTGGGACTACAGGCATGCACCACCACGCCCAGCTAATTTGTGTATTTTTAGTAGAGATGGAGTTTCGCCATGTTGGCCAGGCTGGTCTGAAACTCCTGACCTCAGGAGATAGACCCTCCTCAGCCTCCCAAAGCACTGGGATTATAGGCGTAAGCTACCATGCCCACCCCAATAAATATTTTATATATGCTAAAACAGCATAAAATTAGGTCTTAATTTGTGCATTTGTGAAGGGGCACCTACCTCACTCATAATGTTTGTGAGAGTTTTGAGACTGTAAAGTCCTCTTGTAAGTGTCTGATTATGCATATGAAATACTATGTATGTTTGCAGGTAGATAAAGACATCAGTTCAATTCTGATTACTGGAAGAGATAAAACAGATTTAAATTTATTGAAGGCCTACTATATGCCAAACTTTGACACTCATTATCTCATTTACATTCTCACAACTCTGCTTTGTGGTAAATAATATTACCTTCATTTCATAGAAGATGGAAAAGACAGAAGTTAGTTAATGTAGCCAGGATTTATACCCAGTTTTGCTTACTACCAAAGCCATAGTTCCTGTTCCCTTTAGGCTTTAGTTCTCTGTAGTAGAGACAGCAATACAAAGGTGGCATAGCATGGAGGCCACTCAACTTGGTGCCTCCATTACCTCATCTGTACAATGGGAATAAGAAAAAAAATTGTACTTGCCTCAGAGGACTGCTCTGAAGAATTGATAGACGTAAGGCCTTAAAACAGTGACTGGCATGTGGTAAGGGCCATATGAGTGTTTGATGTATCTTTTTTAAAAAAATTCTTGGATTAGCATGGCTTAATGCAAATGAAATGAATGAGGTTCTTATTAACATACAAAGTAGAACAGACTGTAACTGAAGCTTCTGGACTACAGTCATGTATACTTACAGCAGCAAAGATCTCAGCACCACTGCCCCTTCCTCAGAGAACCCTTCCCTGATCCCCTAGACTAAGTTGGATACTATGAAAGACACTGCTATGGCCCCTTACAGGGGCTGGATAAATTAAGGATGGGGGAGGGAGGGAAGCATGCCAGTCACTGTGACCCACATGTGCAAATGACCTGAGATGTAGAGAACACGGTAAATTTCTGGAATGGAAAGACTAGTGTAGCTAGAACACTAAGGTGAGGAGAGTGTGGAAGGAGATGAGACCAGAGATGTGAGTGGACCAGGCAGAATGTTACCAGGAGTGTTGAGAATTTTGGACTTTATCCTTAGAGTAAAGTGAAGACATTACAGGGTTTTAAGCAAATAAAGGGTATCATCTGTGTTGTTGCTGTTGTGTTTCAAATATCCCTCTGGCTATTGGATAAAGAATGAATGGTAGGACCAGTTAAGGAAGGCAAAAGAGGATTCAAGATCAATTAGGAGATTTTTACAGTAGACATGATGGTAGCGTGGACAAGAGTGAAGGTGAAAGAAATGAAAAGAAAAAGACTAACTTGAGAAATACTTCAGTTCATTGCAAAAGTCAATCAGGCTTTTGTAAAGAACTGGATGTGGAAGGTAATAAAGAAAAATTTATGATGCTTTTGACTTGAATAACTGGATAAATGGTGACAACATTCTTTGGAGCGGAAACATTGGAAGAAGAGGGCCTATCACAAGTAGACTTTGGACACATTGAATTTAAACTGCTTTTGAGATATATAGATGACATTTAGGCCCCCGAACACATGGAACTCAAGTGCCCAGGAGAAGCCTAGGCTGATGTAACTTGAGGAGTCTTTGTTATATGTATTTGTCGGAGTTCTCCAGAGAAACAGAACCAAGTGGAGATAAATAGATAGACAGACAGGTATAAAGGTATATAGATATAAGATGACATTTATTATGGGAATTGGCTTTCATGATTATGGAGCTAAGAGGTCTCAAAATATAGCATCTGAAAGCTGGAGAACCAGAAAAGCTGGTGGTATAATTTAATCTGAGGCCGAAGGTTGAGAAACAGAATGTGGCTGGTATAAGTATCAGAATTGCAAGGTCTGGGAAGCAGGAGCTCCAGTGTTCAAGGGCAAGAGAAGGCAGGAGAAGATAGATGTTCTAGCTCAAACAGAGAAAGTAAATTTGCCCTTCCTCTGCCTTTTTGTTCTATCTGGAACCTGGAGTGGTTGGAGGATGCTCACCTTCAGTGGGGAAAGTGGATCTTTTTTACTTAGTCTATTGATTCAAATGGTAATCTTTTCCAGAAACACCCTCACAGACACACCCCAAAATAAAGTTTTACTTGCTATCTTCCCATCCTTTAACACAGCCACAATGACATATAAAATTAACCATCACATTATATGAAGTCTTGGGAGTGGATTGGAAGAATGGGACTTAGGATCTAGCTTTAAGGAAGTCAAGCAATGAAACTTCACACAAAATCATATTTTTAAAAGGACAAAACACAAAAACTGTGAAAAGTAATAGTGGTGTCATCAGCAAAGAGAAAGTTTTGAGAATTCCTGGAAGGCAGAAAGAAGATAGGGTTGGAAAATCTAAGAGAAAAGGAACCAAGATAAGTGTACTTTTCCCATAGGGTGCCCTGCAGTAGCTTCAAGTTAAGTTGATATAGACAAAGAGGAGGCATAGATCATGGGCAACCAGTGATCAGGTATCCACCAAGGAACCTCAGTTTAGACATGATGGTCTGTTTGGGATACCGTTTTTGACTAGAGGATAAAGCTGTGATCTATTCTGATAAAGAAAGCTCAAGGAAGGATGCTAGTATAAGTATTAGGGCCTCTACTGCAGACAAAGAGGTATAACAAGCAGGAATGGAACCTCTACCAAAAAGAAGATACATTAAAATGCTTCACTCCCAGAGTAACCACTCCTGGAGTGGCAGCTGTGTCTGGGAGTGGGATGCTCCTACCACAGACAAGCAGCAGAAGAGCCATTTGCACAGAACCTACAAGGAAGCAGCCCATCAGTGAAATGGGCCCACACAATTTCAGAGAAGGTCTGAGTACCAGCTGTCCAAGCTAATCAATGCGCTCCGTCATTCACAAATATGAACAGATAACCTAGGACACTCAAAACTAAGGAAAACGAGCAGCATGGAAGAGAAGGACCAAAGGGAACAAACAGAATAACTTCAGAAGAAACATATAATTTAGGGAACAAAAGGAACTTCTGAAAACTTCACATCAATATCGTTAGAAAAATCTGAGAAAATATTGTATCCATAAAACAAAGAAAGTGATATGAAAAAAGAGAAAGAGGATAAGAGCAAATTATTAGAAATTAAGAGGGTGATTGAGAAAAATAGTCAGCTGACAAGTTGAAAAATGAAACGGATATAGCTGAAGGTGGAATTTGTTATTTTGGATGTGACATTGAGGAAATATTCCTAAACATTGAGCAGTAAGATGAACAGATCGAACATAAACAGAAAAGCTTAGCAATATGGATCAAGAGGTCCAATACCTGATTAATAAAAGTTTTAGGAGCAAACAAAGGGGAAGAAATAGTTTTCTTTTTAAATAGTAGAACTTTTTTTATTTTTAGAAGAGAACGTGTTTTCTACAGAAGACAGACACAAGCCTTTTGATTGAATGGGCCCTCTGCATGCCGAGTATGATGAATTTTAAAAGCAACTCACATCTAGTCACGTTGTGATAAAAGGATAAGGATAAAAATTCTAAAATCCTCAGAAAAACATTGATAAGTTATCTATAAAGAAATAAGAACAAGACTCATCTATGGAAGCTAGAATACAGAAATTTCTTCAATATTCTAAAGGAAAATGCTTCTGAATCTAGAATTCAAACAATTGATAAAGTTTGAAGGCAAAATAAAGACATTTTCCAACATGAAGCAACTCAGAAATTCTATTTACAGACATAGGCTCATTGTGTGAAAAAAGTTATTCAAGGCATTATTTTAGCATAATGCAAAATAAACTGAAGAAAGAAGATAGAATGGCGTTCAAGAAACTAGCGGCTGAGAAAGACTCAGAGGTTGGAGGAGGAAGCCATTCAGAATGAGAAAGAGCATAGAAAATTTGCTTTCAAAGTTTTGGTAATATAGAATTATATTTCATTTGTTATGTAGTCAAATATCCCACTTTGTCTTTAAGGCATACCATTTATACAATGATAATACTGTAATTGCTGCTTATTGGTTTTACATGTTTAGAAACAACCTACAGGCAAGTTATGACACATTTGTTTCACAGAACAAGACGAAAATATTATGATTCTCAAATTGTAAAAGCGTGTTATTAACTAAAATAATTATGAGTATAAGGGAAAGAAGAAAAGAAAAAGTATGCTAATATCCTTATTTTTTATGAGTAACCAGTCTAAAATCAGTAAACCAAGTCTAAAAAGCTTTAGTGAATTATTTAGATCTAGAATGGCTAATTTTAAATGACAAGCTAAAAGCAGAAACCATCAATAGTGGTTGCTGCTGGGAAGCGAGACTGGTACTGTGTGAAGAGTGAGAAAAACCTTTGTACTCATTTAGTGAGTTTCTTTTTTTTTTTTCCCTTAACCATATGCAAGTCTTACTTCTATTCTCTCTTATCTTTTAACCTGTTTCTTCAGATCTTTTATGTACATACACTTAGGTTGCCTTATATTAATAATAGATTCATTTTTGTTCCTCCTGCTTCAAACGCTGTGTGCTATTTTTTTAAATGCTGAGAACTGCTTTCTTTATTTCTGGACAATTCTCTGCCATTATCTCTTTCTGTTTTGTCTCACCCTAGTCTCACAATTCTCTATATTGGAATGACTATTAGTATGTGTTTGAACTTGTAATTCTTATTTCCCCCATTCCTCTTAACTTCTTGTTTGTATTTTCCATTTTTTAATCTCTTCGTGCTATAATTTGAGTGATTTCCACACATCTTTCAATTTTATGACTCTTCCTTCAGCTGAGTTTTTTTTTATTTCAATGATTCTATTTTTTTCTTTTTTTTAAGAATTCCTTTTTTTGACTCTTTTTCCAACTAGCCTGTTCTCCTTTTATATTCCTTTATAATGTTTTTATTCTGTGAAAGTTATTCTCTTATTTTGAATGTTTTCTTTTACTTTTCATTATAATAATGTAAAAGTCTCTTTTAAATTGCTTTGTTATTTGTAGTTCCTTATATGTGAATTTTTATCATTTCTTGTGCCTACCAGCACTCTTACTAATGAGTTTCCATGTGTGTTTTATATGTTTTGTAATTTGAGGATGTGAACTTTTCCCAGGTATGAGTTACCTTCCAAAAAAGTACTGCCATGGCACTGGGTTGTGGAGGTATTCCCATGTGGTAGTTTCTATTTGTCAGAGGAATTGCAGATTTTGTGACTTCTGGAGCAATTTTTATGTTAGTTTCTCTGCTCAAGATTTCCTTATCAAATGGGTATTGCACGTTTCAGGACCACACCTTTCAAGAGTGATAGTGTTTCTCCTAATATAATGGTTCAATGATAATTGAATGAATCTAATGGTAAGAATTTCAGAAGAAATTATATCAACAATATATAGCAGATTCAGGGCATTTTTCAAAACACAATGCCAGTCCACCCCTTTTCACTTTACAGTTGGGGAAAATGAGGTCCCCAAATGTTAAATGACTTATGCTGAGATCCAATGAGTTAAAGGCAGAGCAGAGCCTAAAATCTAGATCTCTTTGTTGTTAAAATACATTTTAATTTGACATAGATGATGACTGATGCTGACCCAGAGGTAAATCTGAACTTTCTTTTGTTACTGTTCTTAACTTTGATTTCAGGATCCAAGTGCCTAGAAAGTGACTTCCTAAACATGATCCTCACCTATGTTGCATTTTTTCAAGCATTTGCTGGTGTTAATTCTTTCCTGTCCAATTAAATTAAAGCAGTAATTTTCTTTCTAGTTATTGCTAGTAGAGACACTGGTAGATTCTGCCTTGGCAGACCTTCCTTTGTCAAGAATTTACTTTTGTCTTCCTTTCTTTTAAAACATGCATCCCACTCACAAATACTTAAATTTCCTTGAAGACTGCTGCCATGTCTTAAGATTTCTTTTTCTATAGTGACTAGTAAGACCTGCCATTTTCGTTACACATAGACACTCTATAAATATCTGCTAATTTAGCAATTATTAGTAATTTCCTTTCTTCTCTTCCATTTTTTTCTTTCTTGTATTGGGTAAAGGAACCTTTCAGGATTTGTTTATGTAAAATTTTCAGGAGTTACCTTCCTTCTTCCCTTTTACAGAGAGCATACAATAGGTAGATGATTCATATTCACTTATTTCATTTTAATAAAATTATAATGATGTATGTTGTGCTCTGTTTGCAGAACAGAGTGTTCTGAACATCAACACAAAGTGGAAGAACCTTAAGCTGAACGTACAGTATATTATTTACACTGAAGGGGCTTGTGTGTGGACAAGAAAGCGCTGACAGCTCAAATGGATCCCATGGAACTGAGAAATGTCAACATCGAACCAGATGATGAGAGCAGCAGCGGAGACAGTGTTCCAGATAGCTACATCGGGATAGGAAATTCAGAAAAGGCAGCAATGAGCAGGTATGGGGTTAAAAATTACTAGGTTCCATGGAAAAATAAGACAGGATGTGGACATGGAAAACAAGGGTCTTGATGGGAAGAACTGGATTTATTACAGGTAAATTTGAGATAACAATGATATTGATGCTAGCACACATCAATTCCCTGGTCCCGAAATACCCTGATAATGTCAATCTATTTTGTGACTGATTTAGAATTGAGGTTACAATGTCCTCATCTCTATTAATAATGTGTAATAATTTTAATTATATTAGCCTCTTGCTCCTCTTACCTTTCTCAGATTCCTCTTTGAATGTTGTTACACCTCCTGGTTTCTGTAGGGATTCTTTTCTCTCTAAAAGTATCCTCTGGGCAAGCTCACTCACAACTATTATGGCCTCACCAACTGAATATATGCCGTATCCCCAGCCTGTTAAATTTCTCTACTGACTATTTCAGATCACTATATCTGGCTGTCTACTACACATCTCTACTGGACCACTACTGTGTCTGAATTGCCTCATTTATAAAGTTAAACCTGTAATGTCTAATATTGAACTCCTATCTTTCCCTTCAAAACCAGCTCCTCCTCTAGTAATCCCCATCCTAGTGAAAATCACTGCTATCATCTAGCAACTCACTCAAAAGCCCCTAGGTGTAAACTTTGACCCACATAGCCAATGGTCAGTCATATCCAGTTGGTTTGACCTTACTAATGCTTCAAATACACCCACTTTTCTGTACCCATTCTGCTGTGGTCTTACCTTAGGCCTGCATTAAATGTGAGACAGGGAGAGTCCTGATTTGTCTTACATTTTGCTCTCCTCTGTCTAGCCCTCTACACTCCTGCAAGAGTAATCTCTTACAATTGCAAATCGAATCAATTTCCATCCTTAGATAAAGCCCTTCTGCACCTCTCCAATAGCAATAAGAGAAAGTAGATTACACACTGCTGGGCATGTAAGGTCCTTTGTGATCTGTTCTTGACCTGCTGCTTCTGTCCTGTTTTTTGCCCTCTCCCTATTTGTTACTTGTTGCCTTCACTCATTCTGCTCCAACTGCCTGGAATCAGTCACCTGCTCCCCCTTTCTCCATGTTGACGCCTCTCATCCTTCAAGAATCAGATCAACGTTAGGTCTCCTATGCAGCCTTTTCCAAATTACTCTACTCCCCGAAGTAGAAGTGATCGCCCCTCCTTTGTGTACCCTCTCCTTGTGCAGATGTTAATTACATCACTACTACAGGTTAATGGCCTCTGTGGTCCCACCACCTGCCACATTGTCTGGTGCATAGTAAGTGCACAATAGTTATTTGATAAGTCAATTGATTTCCCACAAAATGTTATATCAAGTTGTACGTGATTTAAGATGCTCAGAAGGGAATTTTTGACCAAATCTAGGCCTGAAATAGAGAATATTATGCTCAAAGACTTCTCATTTTATTCACAACACCCAGGAAAATCCATCAGGAGAAAGCACTGTTCTTCCTTCAAGTAGCTCAGTGCAATGAACTTTAGGGATGTTGGACTAGAGAGGCCACTGAGATGTAAATTATGGCATTTTCTAAATCAGGTGACCCTTGAGGAAACACTAGGGTGGTAGAAGATAGGGCTTTGGAGTCTGCAAGTAGTTGCCTGACTTTAGAGAAGCTGTTTGTCCTCTTTAGCTTCAGTGGAAAATGTAAAATGGCAAACCAATAGCTACTTTTCAAGGATGAGATGTGTGCCCAGAATATAGATGACATTCAATACTTTTTTATTACTTCTCCTTCACTGCATTACCCTCAGTAA
Source organism: Piliocolobus tephrosceles (assembly GCF_002776525.5). NCBI lineage: Eukaryota > Metazoa > Chordata > Mammalia > Primates > Cercopithecidae > Piliocolobus > Piliocolobus tephrosceles. The sequence goes on along the minus strand of NC_045443.1, from coordinate 43,850,174 downwards.
ATTGATTCAAACCTGAGGATGCTTGTTTCTGAGAGGGATGTACACAAATATGAGCTCTGCCGAGGTTGACAGAGCTGAAGGGGACACCCTTCTAAGAACTGTCATAGTGTCATTCCACTTGATCCTCAAAAGCCAGAATGGAAAGAGCATGAATGCTTTCGTTAAGCTTCATGCAATGTGTTCCGAACCACTCACAGTGACTTACCTTTTATCTCCTAGCTTAAACATAGGTCATCATTTTGCAGTTTTAAAAATCAGATTAAAGAGATGGGTTTTATCTATGTGTGGTTTGGATTGAACCCTTAAATGAAAACTTTTGAGAAATTCAACATAATGTATTTATTTGTGATCATTATACTTGCGTTTTCAATACATGCTGGATTTGGTATCAAAACATTTAACATACTGGGGACATTTCTCATCTATTTTATACAATCTTGGCATGTTTAGTGACTACAACTCATCTCATGCCGAAATAAGAACATGCAAATGCCTCAAAGAAAGAAAATCTGTTTACTTTCAAATTCTCAATTTTAAAAACTACCCATGGAATACAGATTTTAGTTTATTGATTAAAATAAAGAATAGAGTGTTGGACATTCCAGAGTTTAAATTCTAGGTGGTACTTTTGTTTTTATAGTCCTCAGGCCCATTTTAGGCTTCATTTTATCCTGTCATCTCAGTCTCCAACTGTGAACATTAGGTACCAGTCTTCACATAGCAGGTACATTAATTACAGACCATTAATGTAAACCACAGAAGAGTGGTGGGGGGGTGTATGGAAATGGAAGGAGGCAACAACTGAGGGCATTGTGCTTTCTATGAGAAATATGGGGAGAAGGCCAGGAAATATTCTTAACTCGTGTACTCAGAGCTATTTATGCCTTGAGTTCTAGAAAAGCACATAAAACTTTGTGATTTTGTCTGCTGTTTCTATCTACATCTCATACTGTTTTCTGTTCTCAAAAAGTAACCCCGCCATCCTCTTTTGTCTCCAGGTTATTTTCAGGATTAGCTTCTGTTATAAAAAATAGCTTGTACAGATCTCGTAGAATAATTCTTTTCTATCTTATTTCTAATGTTTATTTATTTATTGATTGATTGATTGATTGATTGATTGAGACAGAGTTTCACTCTTGTGGCCCATGCTGGAGTGCAATGGTGCGATCTTGGCTCACTGCAACCTCCACTTCCCAGGTTCAAGCGATTCTCCTGCTTCAGCCTCCTGAGCAGCTGGGATTGCAGGTGCCTGCCACCACACCTGGCTAACATTTTGTATTTCTAGTAGAGATGAAGTTTCACCATGTTGGCCAGGCTGGTCTCGAACTCCTGACCTCAGGTTATCCACCCACCTCGCCTTCCCAAAGTGCTGGGATTACAGGCATGAGCCGCTGTGCCTGGCCTCTAGGATTATATTAATAGAACAATCTTTAATTATTTTATCTTTCTTTTCATGTAGGAAATGTCCCAAAATCTTCAACCCATCAATTTGAAAGCACTTTTAAAATCATACATAGTGTAGCATTCTATATAAAAACAACTAAAAAGTCTGTGACATTTTGCAATATAAAAATGCAATGGCAGCAGCAGGCCTTATTAATTGAGCCTCTTGGAAATGTGGCTGGTCCTAGGTCCATAGCTTCAAAAGCCCTGGCGTGTAACTGCAGGAGCTGACCAGCACAGCTCTGTGACCAAGTTGTACAACTTCTAGCCTGTGTCCAAGAAAACCACAATCACAATGCTCTGTGGATAGTGACATATTAAAGTTTTCTTTCCCTCCCAACTCTTCTGCCAATTCATTGAATTGCTTTAATAATTTCCTTGGTTTCATTCATTATCTGTTAATAATCCATGCACATTTTGAGAGTAATTAAAATACATACGCACACACAGAAACAACCAACACAACACAGAGCTACCACTGAATTACTCTCCAATAAGAGATATATGTATAAATGATTGTACCAAAAAAGAAAAAAAGGAAAACACCAGCTATAGGGCCCTGCCTGGGACCGTGTGATGCCAGGGGGAGAATGGGGTCTCCCCCTGGGTATGGGTGGGTATGGGCTTGCTGCTTCACCTTTCTGAGTCACAGTTGCCTGTAGGGATATTTTGAGCATCAGACGAGACAAGGGTCACAGTGCCTAGGCATTTAATAAATATTTGTTGAATTAATAAAATCATCTGATTATAGTGTGGTAGTAGTTCAGAAAACTCTGACATAACCCTATGCTCTTGCTTTGGAAGGGCTCTAAATGGGAACACAATTAGTTGTAGTTAGTCTCTTGCATAGCTAATGTGAGAAAGAAGAAATGTGGTATAAACAATTTTTTAATAATATTTCCTTCCTTCATAACATCCTTCTTCCATCCCAAAGTATAGTTGTAAATGGAGCTCAGTTGTTGGTCTGGAATGACCACTAGTGTGAAGGAGGAAAAGAAAAATAAATTCGGGCATCTAATTTCCCCTCCTCTGATTACTTAGACCACCTGAAACATACATATGATTCAGAGCATATATTTAGATGTTTTCACTTTCTTATTTGTGTGTGTGTGTGTGTTCAGTCAATTTGCTAACGAAGACGCTGAAAGTCAGAAATTCCTGACAAATGGATTTTTGGGGAAAAAGAAGCTGGCAGATTATGGTGATGAACATGTAAGTGAATCTATGTTTTCAGGCAATAAACGGGACTGAGTGTGTCTGATCTACCTAGGTCTCTGTGGGAAAACAATGTGACTGAAATTTTCCAAGCCTTGATCAGCACATTCTCTGTTTATTCAGGCCCTTACTGGAATAAGGGCTTGTTTTTTCCTGTTCGCCATATGGCTGCATAAATCATTTATGAAATTTATGTGTTTTGGGGGAAATCATTCTAACCCAAAGGTAATCTGCAATCATACATGTTTTCCCTTCTTTATGTGACTCCCCTTGTAATTTGTATTTTTACCAAGGCCTCTGCTTTTGTAAAACCAAGCACTGCATTCCATTGAAAATTACATGCTTTTATTGATGTTGAATAATGGCTTTACTCACTGTAATTTTATCTTAGTCTTCAATTTTGGACTGTAATCTGCAGAAAATATAATGTGAGAATAAGGATAACCCCTAAAGGTTTGCCCTTTGGCAAATGTTTGCTTATAATACATCCCTTCTTCTTCAAGCATCCTGGAACCACTTCCTTTGGAATGTCTTCATTCAACCTAAGTAATGCCATCATGGGCAGTGGGATCCTGGGCTTGTCCTATGCCATGGCCAACACAGGGATCATACTTTTTATGTAAGTGAATGTGCATGTCTACATTTGGTGATGAAGTCCATGTATACCTGGTGGCTCTTTCAACTAACAATCTCAAGTTTGATCTTTGTGAACATGAAGGATCTGAGAAAGTATTAGTGAATTCCTCTGGCTTTTAGATAGAACCGCAACCTAAGGAAAAAGTCAGAGGAGGCTACTCACGGTACTTGGTCACCCAACCATCCCTAACCCAATGGCAGAAAGTGTATGTGCTCAACCAACCAAAGTGCTGGAGCAGCCTCCCCAGAAGAATTTTGTTGTTCAGTAGATACTTGAAATAATTTGGTGTTTAGCAGCCAAAAAGATCTTTCCCAGAAGCAAATCTAACTTTACCTCATTCTCAGGAAAGAAACAACTAAGTCTAAGGCCCTCCTTGCCCTGGCCTACCTTATGTCCCATTCCCTGTGTCCCTGTGCGACAGATACACTGGGCACAATAGCCTTCTCTCCATCCCATGAAGATGCCACATTCCCTCTCACCACTGCACCTTTGCACATGGTCTTGGAACCCTCTTCTCTATCTTCTTCATCTAGTTAACTCCTCATATGTCAGTTCAGCCTCACCTGAATACTGCCTGCCCTGATCTCCATGACTGGGGCAAATCACCTTATCATACACTCACCACAGTTTTAATGTTTTAGTGCCATTTGTCTGAATCATTTGGTTAATATCTGTCTCTCTTTCTAAGCTCTAGAAAGTCGAGCCCATGTCTGTTTTTACTCACCAATGTCTCTACCTCCAAATCTAGAGCAGTGCCTGGTACAGGAAATATTTGTTGAGTGACCAAACCTTATTCCTAAACCTACACACTTTCACCCAACTTGTCCAAATGCTGCCTAAGGATAGCGGCATCTGGTAGTTGACCTGTTGGGTGGATACTGCACTATGACAGACAACAACAGACGTTTATGTGCATCATGTACAGCCTGGTATTTTCCAAGATATAGTTGGCAGCAGTGGAATTCTTCACAAGAATAAAGTCTGATGTTAGGCACCACTGTGGACACAGATCCTAATCCCAAATGCAATGCTAGGGAGTTAAATAACTGTCTAAGAATGCAATATTTATATCATAAATATGTGCTGTTTATGTTCTGAATATCATGTATGATTAGTAATCATACAGCTATTTGAGGGCTAAGGATGAGGACTATAAATATTTATATTGTGTTAGTGCTTTGAACTGTTTTATGTATTATAGTCTTTAGCTGAATGGGTTTTTATATCAACTTTACTTTTATGTAAGCCATGTTTTGAAATAAACTAGGATTTTAATAATCTGAATTTTAATAGCTATATATATAGTCATATATTTGTATGCTTTTGTAGTGTGCATTACTTCTAAGACAAAAAAGCTGCCTTTCCTTATTAATTATATAATACCATTAAAATGAATTAGGAAGTTATAGATCACTGATGAATAGAAATAGGAAAAACTTCACCCAATCCTAATCCTACAGTCATAGATCATCTTCATGAGAGAAGAATATTCCACTTTTTAAAATGAGGACCTTATTTTTTAGCAGATTAATTTGGTCAGAACAATTAACTCACTAAACATGATGGGGACATGATGGGGTGTGTTTTGTGTGTCTAAGTAGCACAGACTGGGTTAAGCTTTCTCTCTTAATTTATAGCAAGTGACACAGTATTTTACTGGTTTTACTCTTAGTATTTTCTGCCAGAGAAAGTACATGTTTAGAATGCAGGGAATGTGCATTATTTTTCCAGGGAACAAAATTATATAATCTGAATTACATTATTCCTTAAAAAGAGTTAAGTTCATAAGGCATATGGAAAATTATAGGAATAAGTCATTGGTTAGTTCTGGCAGACATACTTTATGGAAAATAAGAGCATAATATAGCTACAGGGGTTATAAAATTTATAATTCATGGTCCAAATGTACATTTGTACTATTGATTTCATTGGGAACTACCAAAGGATTAGATCAATTGTGGGGAAAGTGTATTTTTTTTAAATAAACAAAGATAAAGATTTTTTTCTGAATTCGAGGTAAAAGTTAGCATTGCTTCTCCATTTATTACGTAGATGCTTCTATCAACATTCTTATTTTTGCGCTCCAAATCTTAGATTTGGAAAAATACCAAACAGTATAAACATAAAGAAACCATACATGCATGTGGGGGTCCTGACACCAGAAGTGACTCTGAAAGAAAAAAAGAAAAAAAAAAAAAAAAGGAATTTTCCTGCCCCATCCTTAGCTTTCTCTGCTTTCTCTATTATATATGCAACTGCCTGCCCCTCTAGCTTACAAAATACTTTGTTATCTAATGCACAGGATCAGCAGTAATGCAGCTCAGACTACATGCTTTGGCTTTTGGATTCCTAGATTTCAGATTAAGGTTTAGTCAGACTAATGAATAGCCTTTCAATTCTAAGTGCTGATGTGAATATCATGCAAATATGATGTACATATTCCCATGTGCTGAGTAAGTAGATGTAGCATTTGCTAATTTTGCTACACACTTAGCATCTAAGTTATGAACCAGATTCTATAACAGGGTAACATTTAAAAAAAAAGTTAGGGACTTCAGGTAGTAGATTTGGGCATGTAAAATACAGCACATTCTATTTCTATGACTTTAAAGGGTATGTGTAGAGTTCTGAAAAGAATTTCTCAGCCTCCCCCAAATCAACATACTTTTGGAAAGTCTATGATTGAAAAGATGAATGTGATCCTTTATTGTAACATCTAACAAAAATTACATTTTATTTATTATAGAAACTTTATTACCTACTCTCTCTTCCCTTTACAGAATCATGCTGCTTGCTGTGGCAATATTATCATTGTATTCAGTTCACCTTTTATTAAAAACAGCAAAGGAAGGAGGTATGCTACCACTTGAGTTCAACACATTCTATTTTAATTCTCATAAAAGAGTATTTCAGTCTGTTGCTTCATAACCTTAGGATGATTGTAGTCAGTTTCACATTTCATTTTCTTCTGAGCCCAGTGACACGATCTCTCAGTGCTTTTACTTGTTTGGGCAAGTGAGAGGCAGGAGGGAAAGTCAACTGAATCAGGTTCAAGACAAACAGAAAAAAAGAAATTTCTGACATATGATAGAAATAACTGTTTTGATTTGCTACATGCAGTTAAAATAAATAAAGCCATTGATTCTTGTTTGGAGAACATTTTGATATATTGCTTATTGGTTTTTGAGGTTGCAACTTTTGGGCTTATAATTTCTATATGATGTTTATTTACATGTTTGAGACTCCAGTGTGGAATTATATGACAAAATATTTTAGTCGTTAAAACATTCTTTTTAACAAAACTATTTTATCTTTGATTGTAGGGTCTTTGATTTATGAAAAATTAGGAGAAAAGGCATTTGGATGGCCGGGAAAAATTGGAGCTTTTGTTTCCATTACAATGCAGAACATTGGAGGTAGGGGATATACTTTTCAATGGATCATGGAAACTTTCTATAGCATGTTCAATAAATAAGAAACCTTACAGCAATGAACAGGCACTTCAGATATAGAAAAATTGCTACTTATAGTTCTTAAATTTTAAAACTATAGTTTCTTAAATAGATTTGTGTCCCTCTTTAATTAAAAACAGCAATATCTAAGAATGAAATAACATATAAAACCCTGCCAATTGAATTCTAGAATTAAAATACAAAATAAAAGCTTTCTTGATTTTTAATGTTGTTACAACATGAATTATTGCTCTTAAAAATTGAAGAATTTGTGCTTATTTCTGTCATTACCAAAACGGTTGACGTTTTCTATACGTGATTGAGTTCACTTTACAAAACTGAAAAGTGGGTGTCTAGGGGAACACGGCCAAACGCTGTGGTCCTTGAAACGCAGCCTGCACTGAGCCAGCCCACTAGACGGTCTCTAGAAGTTTACTAAGGCAAAAGTCTGGCGAGGCATCAGATGCACTATAAACCCGGGTTTGTTGAGTCTATGGATTATTATAATTCCCACTGAATTATCATTGCCAGTGTAGGACCTAGAAATATATATATTTTTAACAGTGTTCTCTCATTGGTGTGTTTGCCCACCAGCTTCATACTGTTATGTCTTTGGCCCTCAGAAGGCATCCAGACCCATATTTCAGATGTCCCGCTGGCTGCTTCCTGGCACATGGTCCCAACCATCTCCCCACATAGTGACACTTACTCCCTCTCCTCCTACCCAGTCCCTAAACCTGCTGTTCTATTTCTCTGATCTTTCTTTTCTCAGTGAATACCACCAGCAGTCATCCAGTTTCTGAGGACAGACATCTGGATGTTAGCGTAAACCTTTCCTTTTCCCCAACTCTGCATGTCCAATCAAATGCCAAATTCTGTTCATTTGATCTCTTACTTATCTCTTGAATCTCTCCTCTCTGTCCATCCACATGACCACAGATGATCACCATTTTTAGCTCAGACTATTGCAGTAGTCTTCTAACTGGTCTTCCTGGCTTGAGTTTTCCCTGCTCCCAAATAAACTCTAATTTGTTCTCCAGATAAACTTTCTCAAATTTAAGTCTGTTTCTACTTTTGTCGTGCATAAAATTCTTCAGCATGCCCTCATTATTTTCAAGGTAAAACTTAAATTCATTGGACTGACACAGGATTTTCATCTAGTTCTTCTGCTTATCTTTCTAAACCTTTCCTAGCAATGCCCATATCTATCTATCTATCTATCTATCTATCTATCTATCTATCTATCTAT
>NC_045443.1:43732905-43842168 GCF_002776525.5 Piliocolobus tephrosceles | reverse complement strand
TATCTATCTATCTATCTATCTATCTATCTATCTATCTATCTATCTATCTATCTATCTATCTATCTATTTATCTATCTATCTATCATCTATCAATCATCTATTATCTATCTATCTATCTATCTATCTATCTATCTATCTATCTATCTATCTCTCATCTATCTATATCTATCAATTTATCCATCATCTATACCCTACATGTCCTGTGTCAAACCATAACAAATTATATTTAGTCCCCTAACAGTACAATTTTAATATTTTTAAAAATCATCCATGCCTTCTTTTCACAGGCTATTTTCTCCCCTTGAATGTCTCTCAAAGTCCTCCAACCCTAACACACACACACAAACACACACACACACACACACACATTTTCTCTCTCACTTTGCTCACCTGGCCTATTGCTTCTCTAGACTGTTAAATACTAGTTCCTCTGGGCTCTCGTGGTCCTGTTTGTATGTATCTGATATGTAACTGTTTTCTAAAGGATATTTTAAAACACTTGAGTAGAGAATAAGCTTTTGGAGTCTGATGGACCTGAATTTGAGTCTATTTCTGTCACTATCTGTGACCTTGGGAAGATCACTTTACTCCTTTGCCTAATTTTTTCATGTATAAAATTACCTTACAAAGGCCATTGTGAGGATGAAATAAGGTAACATATGGCACATAATAAGTGTTCTGTATATGCTTCTCTCCTCCCTGGTTCTCTGCTTCCATATCCATGTCTCTGGAGTTGCCTGAATAAGTTTTTAAATAAGCATTTTAAAAAATTATAAAACAAATATATGATGATTGTGAAAAACTAAAACACTATGCAAATATATAAATTACCAAGAAAAGTTTGTGTCAGTCACCCTCAGAAATAACTACTCATAGGTTTTCCCTTATGCCTAATTCAATAAATACATTGAGTATTGCTAGTATTGGATCATCTTATGATACCGATTTTCAGCTTTATTTTTAAATTTAATAATGTGCCTTGAATATATTTGCATGTTATTCTTTTTAATGATTTTTGAGGTTTCCATTATACAAATGTGCCATAATTGGTTTACAGTATCCTTATTGAGGAACAGTTCGATTGTTTCTAATTTTTCACTGTTATAAAAATACTACAATAAATAAACTTGCACAGAGATCTTGCAAACAGGCAACCCATTTTAATAAATAAATTCACTGGAGTTATTGAGGATTTCTGGAATGCAGAAATTTCTTTAGTAATCTAGCTATACTCGCCCTGATAATGGATATTTGGTAAGCAGATAAATAAAATTCAGCGATATCTTAATGATTTGTGCTTAAAGAAATTTTTTTATATGTTAAGACTACAATCTTGGGTAAAATTTGACAGTAATATCAGAATGGTCTCATTTTACTGGTTTGGAGCCATATGCATATTAGCCCCCCAAATCCCAACAAATAGACCACTTTACATTTGTTTCAAACTCTCAGACTTATTAAGGTTTAAAGTATCAACCTTTTCATAGGATTGCCTTTTAGTTGGTCTCATTTAACAATAACCAGGTATAAGCATAATTAACCCTGAACTCAACAAGCTGAGTGGCAGCAGCATCAGCTGTGGTTCAAAGTATAGCCACTACTATGCTTCTAAATAATGGAATAAACTCTAAAGCAGTCTCTGGGTCAAGCCGCACACAAGTAAGAGGTGTGACTTTAAGGGAGTAAGATGAAATGTCATAACATCACCCCAGAAAAAAATGCCCTCACTTTGGTTACTTTATTTGATTAGTTGATATTTGGCATAAGAGAAATCTCTTGTATTTCTGTATTTAACAACTCTACATTTAGAACATTTAATTTTCTCAATCCCCTAAAAAATTAACATTTACTGCAGATGTTTTCACATTAAGAGATTAATGTCTGGATTATTCTGAATTTTTGAAGATCAAACACGTTAACATCACTGACATCACTGAAAATCAGCAATTAATAGCTCTAACATTGAATGGTACCATACCAAGTCAGCTAATCAGAAATATCTCCTGTGTTCACACTCTGTAAGATTTAGCTTTAGCCAAGGTCTTTTCAAAGATTAACCAGATAATGTGTACAGAAGATACATCTGCTATGGTAAAAATCGTTTCACTTTGACAGTAGAGAAGAAGCACTAGCCCTCCTGTTTTAGATGTAGTCCGTCCTTTTCAAGCTGTGCTTTTGTGGACATGTCAACTTAACATCTTGGACTTTTTATATCTCCATCGGTGGAATGAGAATAACAACATATATCTTGTCATCTCACAGGGTTTTTCAGATGATCAAATGAAGTAATGTGCAGGACTAAACAATGTGGGGAATTATTATCACCACTGTTACTTTCATTTGAAGTGAAGAAAATATTTTTAAACTCAGTAGTTTAATTTAAAATTTAAGTATGTGTTTTAAAGTGCCTGTCAGCAAAAATTCACTGGAAGGATGTAGGACACACTTAAAGTTTTCATGTCAAATTTGTGAGTTCTGTTTTTAACTGAATCTTTTGGCCACGTGTCAGCAAATTAGCGTTATCCTTCACCAAATGGATGGGCTTGAAAAAGGCATGATGCAGCAAAATTGTAATGTTATGCATTTGAATACATATTCATTTTTTCACGGAGAGGGCTTGTAGATTTCATCAAAAAATCTTTCACAAGAGTAGATAATGACTCATATATCACTTACCTAGATGCTCATGAAATTTTGCCACTTCATATAATTCCTTAGTTGGCCAAAAGGAGAGTAAGATGAAGTGGGGGTGGGGAACTTCTTTGACAAAGATGGAGAGAAGCTGTCATCTCTTGCATTCTTTTATCAATCCGGGAAGACTTTGGTTCCGACAATAAGTGGTCTGAGACTGTGTGCTCCTCAGACAGATCCCAGAGGACTAGATACGTGCCCATCTGCAGAAAAACAGAGGGGATGTATTGACTCTGCAGATCCGCCCTTTGATTCTGCCATCTCTCAGCTGGCCATGCCTTTTGTTGCCAGACTACTGCCCAAGTTATAGACACTAACACAGGCACACTGAGTATGGGCTATGATGATTTATAACTAATGAGGGCAGAACCTTAAAACTGCAGCTTCACTGTAAACTTTGGAGCTGGCTTTAACACAGAATCAGCCCTGATACTGTTAACAAAGGTCCAACTGCAAAAGCTAGAGGGTCAAATGTCTATCTTGGAAGAGAACTTGGAAGCAGTGCCAAATACACAGTGAGTATTTTTTCCATTTGGGGTATTAGATGTTCATCTTACTTATCCCAAATGTCATAACTTGCTTGCATGTGACTTCAGTGCTATCCACACCATCTAAGCTGTCACATTTTCCATTTTAGCAATGTCAAGCTACCTCTTTATCATTAAATATGAACTACCTGAAGTAATCAGAGCATTCATGGGACTTGAAGAAAATACTGGGTATGTCTTATGTTCCCTCTGTGACATCAAGTGACTCATTCTACTTGGTCTTTTCTGATTCTAAATCCTTGTCTCTCTCTTCTAGAGAATGGTACCTCAATGGCAACTACCTCATCATATTTGTATCTGTTGGAATTATTCTTCCACTTTCACTCCTTAAAAATTTAGGTAAAGATATTTTCTAACTGGAAATATTTTTATTTTTATTTCACATTTAAATAGGTAAGCTAATTGTAGATGCCATATTCAGCTTCCAAAATGCTTCTTCTAACTTCTAGGTTATCTTGGCTATACCAGTGGATTTTCTCTTACCTGCATGGTGTTTTTTGTTAGTGTGGTAAGTGATGTGATGACATGACCCTTGTAAGTTGGTTAGCATGAGATTCTTTCTGTGCCTAAATAAGCATCCTCATTTTGTTCAAGCACTTCACTAATATGAAATAGTTCTTGGATCACAAGTGATTTTCTTGTAGACTAATTTAGAACAAAAAAAGAACAGCTAAAATTTAAAGATAGTTGAGGTAGAACATCAAAGCTACTACTAATGGTTTGGTCTAGGCACACTGGTTATATATTGGGTAAAAAGGAACACTTCAAGCAGGAACATGACAATAATCTGGTATTTAGAACAGTAGAGAAGAGTCCCAGAAGAGAAAGAAGAATGCTATAGCCATATTCACATGAATCAGCCATTCTCTCTTACACATTCTACCCATTAAGATAGGACAAGGACAGTGGAATTAAAGAAGAAATCCTCCTCTCCAAGCCCCTGACAAAAGAGGGAATTTCTTGCACTATCATGAATGCCAAAATTTATAAAGCATTTCCCCAAAGAAGTAAAGGAGAAGGAAAAAAGGTTTTAAAGGCCCATGTCACTTTAGTTTGAAGAAATAAGGTAGTGATCATCTTTCTCATGGAAGGGCACGAAGGAGGGTGGGAAGGATTCATGCAAAATATTGTCCTGTTAACTCTAAGAGGCAGAGCTGCCAATCACAGCTCCGACTCTTCCCTTAGAACAGAGGTTAGAGGGAGTTTACTTTGTCCATTAGTCTAAAAGGAATGCCTAACTGAGCTCCCTCACACCCCACCCCATAAGCCACACATATGGATTATTTCATTGCTTTTTCTCAAAAAGCTGACATTTTTCTTTTTTAATGACTGAGTCTAGGTGATTTACAAGAAATTCCAAATACCCTGCCCTCTACCTGTTTTGGATCACAGTGTTGGAAATCTGTCATTCAACAACACGCTTCCAATGCATGTAGTAATGTTACCCAACAACTCTGAGAGTTCTGATGTGAACTTCATGATGGATTACACCCACCGCAATCCTGTGGGGCTGGATGAGAATCAGGCCAAGGGCTCTCTTCATGACAGTGGAGTAGAGTATGAAGCTCATAGTGATGACAAGTGTCAACCTAAATACTTTGTATTCAACTCCCGGGTAAGTGAGAGGTCCAGACTTCTGATGAGTACGGTTATGTGTTTTCTAAGGTTTTATTCAATAAACTGAGATGGCCTGAGATCACCATCTATGTTGGAATGCTAAACACGTGGTGTTGTCTTTGTTTTTCAGACGGCCTATGCAATTCCTATCCTAGTATTTGCTTTTGTATGCCACCCTGAGGTCCTTCCCATCTACAGTGAACTTAAAGAGTAAGGCAGCCATCATTTTAGCATTCTAATTTGCTTTGAAAATCTGCTCATATGTTCAAGGTTCTTTAAGAGGAAACACAGTTTATAGCTTCCTCTTCAGAGAAAATATGTACTCCATCCACCCCAGTAACACGCTTTAATCAGAAAGGTGGGAATCAGGCCACTACAGCACTACCTTATTTGCTTCTTTCTCTCCTTTCTCTCCACCGTAATGGTTCAGGGGAGGGATTTATGGCAGATGGACAAGGAGCCGATGGTTGTAATAATTTTGGCAGGTGTTGGGAATTTAAATTTAAATTTTGTTGGGAAGAAGTGATGTCAGCTGGACTAGAAATGAAAACACTCATGACGACCAAAACTTATGGTTAGGGGCAGCCTCGATAAGCCACTGATGTCATTTACAGTCAGCACCTAAGCCTTGTCTAGAACACATTCATTACAAGAGATGTGCCAATATCTGTCCTTTGTTGTCTTATTTGTACAATAGAGTCACTGGCTAGAAAATCTTGTTTCTTCCAGCTGATGGTCTGTGATTCGTTTGTATTCTTTTCCCTTTGAAGTTGTTGGTATTTGCTTGGGAACAAAGGATATGAACTCATTATAGCTGTTTTCCTCTTTCCCTTAAGGAAGGGTATTATATAATAATTCTCAACTTCTTTAATCTAGACATCAGTAGCCTCAGTCTTCATTCACTAAATAGCAAAACTTTCCCCATAAATTCTGATTTACCTCATAAAAAATTTCAGAACACTTTCAAGTATTTTGATGTCTTTGATTTACTTTGAAAATCACGTGTAGCAGTTACTCCAGAAGCCTGACAATTGATCTTTGGCAGTCAGGTTCCCTCTAGAATGATTTCCAGAAGTTTTTCAGGTAATAATGTCAGGATTCCCAGTAGTCTGGACTCTTGGCAGTAGTACTTTGCTGACTCTCCTAGGTTCTTTTCCTCATCTATAGTCATCTCATTATGAAATGCAAAAACTTTCTATGTTAGAAGCCTGTTTGATCTTTATGTTAATTATATTCTTATTCAGTGGGCAGGCTTACTGACCGACATGAAATAGACTGTTCCTCTTCTAGGGAAATGATTGATTTTAAGACTGAAGGAGTAGTGTTTAAGAAAAATGGAAATGAATCCTCATTAGCTCTCTAAGACAAATTTAAATCAGCTATAAGTTTATGTACTAGAAATATGTCTTCACGATGAGCAATACAGATACACTTTTTTATTTACTATTTTAATTTTGAAAAGTGATTTTTTTTGTAAGTCTAAAAAACAAAGCTTGGTGTTCTTTATTTTTCCAGTCGGTCCCAGAGAAAAATGCAAACAGTGTCAAATATTTCCATCACGGGGATGCTTGTCATGTACCTGCTTGCTGCCCTCTTTGGTTACCTAACCTTCTATGGTAGGTCACTCTGTGAAAGTCATACTCTATGTGCAAATCCTTGTTAGGCTGATCCTTGACCGGGGTAGGTATGATTTTTTAAATTGCCTTCTATAAGCATGATCTATAGATGACACATATTCAATTAATATACTATTTTAGTGACACTTGACCTGAGGAAATGGGGCCTGATTCAGCCTGGCTAACAAGTTACAACAATTTGTGAATTAACACATATTTTATAAAAAATATCCCTCAAATGAAATTATTTTCCTTTAGGGATAGATGATATTTCTTTGGCTAGACTCCATAGTTCAACTCAGGCTAGAAGTGATGAGAATGAATCCGCTTGCATGTGATAAAGCTCCTTTGATGGAATTAGTAGCTGCCAAGCAAATGGCAGGGAAACTGCCAGGTCCTCAAGTTTCAACTTGCCTCCTATTTACCAGTCAAATCAAATCTGGGAGCCTGGGACTTTAGGTAAAATTTTTGACCATCCCGTTCTATTTTGTTATACCAAATGATTTCCTGAGAAAGAGGACATGACAGAATTTCCTTCAATCTGAGAATGCACTACCAAAAAATAAGTGACTGTGGCCACATTAGATTATGCCTGCAACATTTCCTCTCTGGCATCTT
This sequence comes from Piliocolobus tephrosceles, assembly GCF_002776525.5. Lineage (NCBI taxonomy): Eukaryota > Metazoa > Chordata > Mammalia > Primates > Cercopithecidae > Piliocolobus > Piliocolobus tephrosceles. Next base: position 43,835,078 of record NC_045443.1, on the reverse strand, counting down.
AACAGTTCACAAGGGAATAGGATTGTACTCTTTCCATGAAGTGTAGCCACATAAACAGATTTTTTGGAATCACATATTGACCTGGTAGCATATGTTTACATGAATCAGTGTATCAATATAAATATATTTTTGTATAAGCCTCGTTTTAAGGTTTTTAACTTAATTTTTTTTTTTCTTACTGACTTGATAAATTGAATTGAAGGTATGACAAATTGTGGAGGAAAGATTCAGGAGTAGGCTACCATTTGCTTAGGTTTTCTTTCTATTTGACTAATATTTGACTATTAACCAAACATGTGCTTTAGATTGGGCATTAACTTTTTGCTGGTTGTGAAATAATGAATGTCAAGGTCAATACTACTGAAGGTATTTTCACTCCTTTTTGTCTGATCTTGAGGTGGAAATCCAACTACATTTGATTCCATAAATATTTCCTTGTTATTTGTGTTTGGAATCCTGAATGAATGTGTTTTCAAGTAGGGCAGCATCTTCATCTTAGAGTAGTATCCATTGGGAGACCCTGTAAAGATTATACTAATTTATCCCTGCATGTTACTTATACTTATTTTAATGAGTTTCATAAGACAAGCAAAAACTTGAAAAAGCCCAAAAATACCTGTTTTAGTGTGGTGATGGAGTCATAGTTGTTGAGCTTGAAAAAATGGTAGCAATCATTCATCCTAGAGTTTACACCCTGGGTTTGTAAACTGCATCAGGAGTGGCTGCACAGGTAGGGGTAGGGGAGGTGGTAGGCTGGGAAAGACAAGATATGGGGCTTGGGCCTCTCATCCCCTTCAACAAGAACACCTTGGTCTCTGTCTGATTTGTAATTGCCTCTGTACAGCAGAGATAGATTTATCACAATGCAAATGAGCTTGAGAGGCTCTTTATTTTGTATTATAGCTTCTGCAACTTTATAAGCTTCAGGACCTCTTTGTTTATTTGAATGAAGGTTGCATAGCTAATGAGCTCAGAGGCAAGACCAGAGGTGCCTGGATTCCCAGACCTAAGTCTTTTCCTCTGTTCTGTGTTCTCTCTATAAAATGTTGCCATAAGTGACCCGTGCTGATTTGGCAACACCAAGAGGGCTCATTCTCTTCTTCCTGTTGTAGGAGAAGCTGAAGATGAATTACTTCATGCCTACAGCAAAGTGTATACATTCGACATCCCTCTCCTCATGGTTCGCCTGGCAGTCCTTGTGGCAGTAACACTAACTGTGCCCATTGTCCTGTTCCCAGTAAGTACATAAGACTTTGATGAAAGAAACCTACTTGACCCCATAAATTAGCACATGTGTTCTACCTTCATTTTGATTTAATTATAGGGTGAGTTTGCAATTGCAATGCCTGAGGATATTGTTATTTTCCTATAGCATTTTGAGCGACTTAAAATTGGCCATTTAATGTGCAGATAGAGCAAGTAGTTTCAGGTGATATTTTTATAGTGTAGGAAAAAAATCATAAAGCTTATTTTTAAACTCAAATTTGAAAAGTGGAGCTTGAGCTTCCATCTTGTGGATTAGTAAAACTGAGTAGGAGTTCATATAACTTCGGAACCTTGAAAGCCAAAACCATGTTAACTTTCAAATCGTATTGAATTTCATCACAGTTTTGAAGGCATTTCATTTTTTTCCAGTTTGTCGTGCTGCAATAATATCCAAAAGTTGCCTTATTTAACCTGACGCCTTGAAGGCTAATGAAAAGGGGATTCATGTTAAGTAAATTATATACCAGAAAAAAAATTTTCAAAAATCAGTTATGCTATCTATCACATATCTCTTTCACACACGGCCTCTGCCAGACTCACACCAGGTCACCCCTCCCTGGCATTTGTCATTGGCGTCAGTTTGTTCTGAGATCCCAGAGCAGAGCTGGTAGTGAAAATTTGGGTTGTGTGAGCTAAAACCACCACCTAAGGATAAACACAGGTCTTCACCCTCCTGCCAACTCCTCTTTCATAAACACTGAATTTACTCATTCATTTGAGGGGGAAAAAAATAAGTGACACAGTAACCAGCACTGTCCTGGACATAATGTTCCATACAGGGCTGGCATATGAAGACTATTTCTATAATGACACTGTGGTCACTTTAAATGCAGCTTGTGTGCTGAAATATATTTTGGCACATTCCTTTTTCATGAGTGCATGAAATCAGATCCGTATTACTATGGTGGCTAATATTTTACTCTTAAATCATGTCTTGCCCCTAATATATCTGAAAGTATTTCAGATGACATACACATAGCTTTAGCCTAAAATCAGCTCTGTCTTGGGTACAGGACAGAAGATAACCATAAACAGAAGGTATATGATAAGATAAAATTGCCAGGCAAAGAACTTCACTGAGAAAATATCTGGAGCCCTTCTTTTTATGTGTAAAAAAATCACTCACTAAATATTGGCACAGTATAAGCGCTCACATCATTGTAGAATCAAAGCATAAGAAATCTATAATGTGCTTCTGTGTTGCTTTATTCATATTCATATAGCGTTTTCAAATCATGGTCTTAAGGGATTGCCAGAATTGGCCATTGTCACACAATGGCCATTGTGTGGCCATTGTCACACACAGACAGCTGGTAACAGTTCAACCAGTGCAGCTCATAGCCCGACACTGATGGCTGCAATTATTGTCATGGGAAGTAGAAGTCATTTACTGATGAACATTTCACCTCAGCATGGAAAATCCAAATCTCCCTTTAGAAATTCTTACCCTGTGTGAGAAATAAAGCACTGGTATAAATCTGACCATCAGGAACAGCAATAGTCTGTAAACATTAGATACCATTAGAACTAAAATTGACCATAAGAACCAGAGTTCAGAAAAATGACTAACTACCATCCTTCATTATGTATTTCCACTCAACATTAGCATTTATAAAACATTTTGCACATTATCTTGTCCTCACCCTTGTAACATTACATTTAAATAATCTATGTAAGTGCTCCACTGCCCCACAGAGTCGTAAGTCCCTGGGACTTGCGGATGTGCACAGTGACTGGCACAGAGGGTGAGCTCAGTCGTGCTTGGGAAGAAAAACAGTCTTCAAATGAATCTTGCCTTGTCTTGAAATGTATAAACTGCCTTTTCTACCAAAAGCATAGACACTCTTTCCCTTGGTGACATGTGAAACGAATTCAGCTGGGTTGAGGATCTGGGCTAAATGAACCAAACCTCCCTATAGATGATGGATACATAGAGATGGTGACAGAGAGTAGTTCAGCTTCCTTAAGTGGATCTCAATCAAGTCCTCTGAGGTTAAATTCAATTTTTTTTCTTTACTAAAATGATAAAAGTTGTTATTGGTGCTTTTGCTTGTTTATTTCATATAACTTAGGGCTCAGATTTTCAATGTGTCAAATGCTGACTCACAGCATGTTTCTCCTGATAGTTTATTTCATTTAAGGAACTCTTGACCCATAAGAAGTTTATTTACTTGCCTTGATATCATCACATATTAATAATAAAACAAATAAAACCTAATCTGGATTAAAATCTATCAGCTTTAGGCATTATTTTGTGTTCTCCTTCTTTCAACGTGATATCTGGGCTCTCTTTCTCAGGAATCTGAGAAGATATGACTGGGGCTTGTTTTTCTCTGCTTCATTTATTATCTTTCTTTTCTCCAATCAGGTTAGTTTTTTCCTTCTTAGTAAAAGGTGCATAGTAACTGCTTGTAAGATTTGTTGAACAAGTGAATATGTGAAATGAATTAAGATGGTGTTTTCAGTAGCAGCCCAACATTTCTTTCTCTTAGTAGTGGGTGGGGTATCTATAATGGAATGGCACCTCCTTCCAGAGGACTGATCATGTCATTTTCAGCTTATGCTTCCCTTTACAGTAAAATTCCCATATTTCCATAAAGAGCAGGAAACCAAATAATGTTAATGGATACATCATGAACACACAGACTCAAATTTCACCTGCTATGCCTTTGAAAAAAGATCCCTAGCCACTTGTATTTCATCTTATAGTTAAAATCATTCTTTTCACTTATGTTGCCTTCAGATCTCCTGTTTTGAAGTGTATGTAGATATCGACATAGAAATGCAGCATATATTGCTATGAACTGCAGCGGAGTAGTAATTTGTAGGTATTTCCAACATCCTTGCCTTAAGCAAACCTGCAAAATCAAAGTGTGAGCTCCGTCTAAACAGTGGGAGAGGCTTTTTTTTTTTTTTTAAGAGTGAGAGCTAAGACTCTCACTTCCTCCTGTGCCTCCACATTTTTGACCTTCACATGGGGCCCCTGCATCGGAATACAGTACCGCCTAACAGGATCCTGTTCAGGACTCTTTCTCTGGAAATAAGAGATGTTGTCTCTAGAGCTGCGTAGACCTTAATGAAATCATTCTGGGTCAGAGGCCCTAGATGGTGCTGGGGACCTTCCCTCACCCACAGCATCTGACCCACATTTGCAGGTTCCTAGCAACTTATGTCAGTAAAGAAAAGGGCACATAGCTAAGTGTAAGAGCAGATGAGCCTCGGTGGGAATCAGCAGTAGCCTGCCCTGGCAAAGGTAAACAATGGCTGGGGACTTTTGGTCCTAGGCTCACTCCTCAGGGAAGCACTTTAACATGGAATGGCCAGCAGGTTTCCTTCCTGATCTTTTCCACCACCACTACCACAAGCCTAGTACCTCCCTCCCTCTTTACTCTGTTGCCCTCTTCAGGAATGCATTGGAAGCCACCTTCAGTTCTGTTTGAAATTTTCTTATTCCTTATTCACAAAGAGGAGGAAGCATTTGCGTTTACTCCAACCATTCTGCCTATTATTCCCATAAACTTTCTGTACTCTCATATCATCAGGCCAAATGTCAGTCTTTCTGGGAGTTAGTCTTTCTGTGACTATTTTCTGAAAATGAACCTATATTCCATACTTGTTTATTCTATCTGTTTAACACTGTGAAACAAATTGAGTCCTCAAGCACTATGTATATACCATAAAAAGCTTATTTTAAGCCTACCAATTAGACCAGTTTGACAATATTGAATAAGCACTAATTGCAGATCATAATGTAGAATTATAGGCTGCCGAGGAAAACAATATCACACCATTTGCTTTCCTCAGTTTACTTTTCAGAATGAGTTTCATAATGTTCACTAATCCAATTTTTAAAATTCTTTACAAAGTTATTCTTAAACTATTTCCAGAGACTATCTGGTTTGTCATTTTAGAAATGAAGTTGCCTTTTCAGCCTAAACAGATGGCTTTAATTTTTGGTGGAGTGGTATGAAAGGAATGTCACATGAGAAATTGCAAGCTATTTAGTTCGAATTTTTTGTCATTCATACATGTTTCAAAATATATTTGACGTTTTCCCTCTTTTAAATGAGTTCCCATCTCTGTACCTTAAGTGACTTCAGAACTAAAATTTTAAAGTGAAAATCAATCACAGCATTTCCAAAAATGTGAACTCCTGGCTTAACCGAAGCGTTCACTTACTGGAAAGCTGATAGAGTAATTCCAATAAGTCAAAAAAGTGTTCTCTAAAAGATTCCAAAGATAAGAGTGTTTTCAACTTTGTTAAGCTGTACAAACACAAATGTCACTCCCTCCCTCTGCCCACAGGATCTTTATCCAGTTACAACAGAGTAACTTGAGCAGCTGCTGCAAAGTGAGCCTCTTTTGACCCTTCGCCTACTTATTTCAACTGCTGAAGTAGGGCTGAAATCTGTCAAGGATCCTGAAGGGAAGGAAAAGATTCATACTATTCAATTTAATTTAAGCTTTTATTGAGTGCCTGCTGTGTGCACAACACTGAGCAAAAAAGTCTGAGGAATGGTTAGATTATTAGGTCCTATTCCTTGCCTTTCATAGATTTACAATCTATTGATAGGGAGAGGTACAAAGGAGAGAAAGAGGAAGGAGCAAACACAAAAACGTCACAACTTTAAGATGCCACCCTAAAATTTTATTTAAAAATGTTAAATAAAATGCAAAATTAAGGGAAACCTGGGTTCGTAAAAATTCCTTTCACAATCTTGTGTAAATCAATTCAGTGCTTGCCCTTAATGTTTCATCCAGTCTGATGAGACATGTTTCATGATCAACAAGGGTTTTACTGTGTTTCTTAATTATGTGTCTTACCTGTTATCTCTTTATGACTGAGATTATTTTTGACAATAAATTCTGAAAACTAAGAAAGTGAACACATAAAATATTGTCTTATAAAATACGCTAAGGAAAAAATGACATTCCATCTCAAATATCAAAAGTTAGCATCAAGACTGCACAACAAGATGAAAGTACAGTCATGTGTTGCTTAAAAATGTGGACATATTCTGACAAACGCATCTTTAGGCAATTTTGTCATTGTGCAAGCATCATAGATTGTACTTGCAACCTAAATGGTGGAGGTTATTATAAGTAAGGCTATATGGCGTAGCCTAGTACTCCTAGGCTACAAACCTGTACAGCGTGTTACTGTACTGAATAGTGTAAGTACCTGTAACACAATGGTAAGTATTTGTGTACTCAAACATAGAAAAGGTACAGTAAAAATACAGTATTACAACCTTAGGGTATCACTGTCTTATATGTTGTCTGTTGTTGACTGAAATGACCATACTTAATACCACTGAACTGTACACTTAAAAATGGTTAAGATGGTAAGTTCTATGTTATGTATGCTTTATAATAATAAAAAATTGAAAAAAAAGCATCAAGATCTTTTCTGGGAAAAAGAAAAAGAAAGAAAATGCATGAGAGTGATGAGAATATTTGAAATAATAAAGTCAAAAACAAATAAATGATCTTGCCTTTGAACTTTCTTGTTTAAGATTCGTACATCAGTGACCACACTGTTATTTCCCAAAAGACCCTTCAGCTGGATACGACATTTCCTAATTGCAGCCGTGCTTATTGCACTTAATAATGTTCTGGTCATCCTTGTACCAACTATAAAATACATCTTCGGATTCATTGGTGAGTTTCAGAAAGGCTTCAATTTGATCAACCCAAACTCACGCCCCATTAAATGGTGGACAGGGAACCAGTGCTTGGTCATCCAGATCCCCATCTTTCTCAAGCTCACAGATTCCCTTTATCCCTGCGAGGCTCTGATGATCGAGCTGGTCACATTCTCTTCCTCCTAAGTGACACTGGGAGCCACCTTATAGGTCATTTAGTCAAGCTGCTTTTTCTGACAGATGAGGAAACTGACCCTTATAGAAGTCAAGTCATATGCCTTGGTGTGGACTCAGGATTTGGACTTAGGTATTAGCTCTGTCATCAGGAAAAGGGGAAGATAGATTTTACCTACCAGAAGCTCTCTGATACTATGAGTATCAGCTGAACATTAAAAGGTATCTTCAGAGGAATAGAAGATTGATTATGTAAAGTGTATTATTAGTATTTCCCATAACTGCATGGTCCATTAATTTTCATTCTACTCATTGAGGGGTTACTTAAATTTTAAACACAATCTAAAACTTTAAAAGAACCATGTGTAGGCAACGTGAAAAGTAAGAGGTGGATAGGGTGTGTCATGAGTTCAGCTGCCTTAGTATGTATTTATATTACTAATCCCCTATAAATTTGTGTTAAATTCAGCCTCTTGTTGCTTATTATATGTTGCATATACTTATGCAGTTTTGATGTTAGGTACATTTTAATTATCTCTATAAACATATCTTCTATGAATAAATAACCAAGATGAGCTTATGTGACTTAAATGTGTGTTTTTAGTGCTAAGTATAGGATAGCTTTATATTTGGTTTGTTTAAAGTGTGTAGTGGCATCTCTTTTGCTAAGACCTGCTGGGTAAGACATTGACCTTGCCCTGTGTTTGTCTTCTCAGGGGCTTCTTCTGCCACTATGCTGATTTTTATTCTTCCAGCAGTTTTTTATCTTAAACTTGTCAAGAAAGAACCTTTTAGGTCACCCCAAAAGGTCGGGGTAAGTAAGCCTTGCAATTTCCCCCATTATTAGTTGTTCTTCCAAGTAATTAGAATAAACCGGAAAATAACATAGTTCAGAAAAATGAATCAATATACAAGAACCAAAAATCAAAAATGTGCTAGAACTCTCTGGTAGCAGAGAAAGGAGATATATTTCTGAAACTCAAATGATTCTACTTCAAATATCAAATATCCTGTGTTGAGTCTGTCATACATGTCAAATAGTACTAGCCTTTCCCACAGGCACACGAGCTTCAGGCACATGGCAGTGTCCAATACCAAGCTGCTGTTGCACTATCCACAGAAAATCATGCAAGAAGGAATTAGACTTTCTAGCGGTGTTATGGAATAACTTAAATATTTGGTCATGGTTGTTAGTTTTGCAAAGCCAAAAGAAAGATGTTGCTTTTGTTTTCCCCTCCGTAGTGCCTGTTGTCCCTCGTGTGGACTAAGATCCAGCACAGAACCATTCATCGTTCTGCTAACCTCTTTAGATACAAAATACAGTCTTATTAAATCAGGGAGTATACATTTCTTTTCCATAAGACTACTATAGAAACAAATGCTAGAAATAATTGTTTTTCCAATAAGGAAACACTATCTTTCACTCCTTAATAAAGTCATGTTAAGACTTAAAAATAATATTTCTTACTGAATTACTCTGAATTTTTACCTTGAAGTCATTTACCTTTGGGATGTTTCAGGGACTTCAGGATAGTTTGGTATCAAAAGGTCCATCCAGCAGCTTGCCCCCAAGTTTTAACTCTATGTAGCCCATCTTACTTGGATTTTTACAGCAGTGTGAACTTGGCAAATTACCAGCAGCTTGCCCCCAAATTTTAACTCTATGTAGCCCATCTTGCTTGGATTTTTACAGCAGTGTGAACTTGGCAAATTACTTGCCCTGTTTGTGACCTACTTTCAGTTTGACCAATTGTGAAATGAGTACAATTATCTCCTAGACCCTTTCTAGTGAAAAATTTTTAGTTGCTGCTTTCTTATATGTAGAATTAGGAGGTTTACGTATGTGATAAAATGTAAGGCCTCTTCTAGTGTTAAAATGCTGAAGTATTTTATATGTAGGTATGTACATATGTCCTTATATATGTGTGTGTATATTATATGTATGCACGAACACACACATATATACACTTTTTGTTGCCACATCTATTAAGCTTTTGGTTTTGTTTGCTTTATGAAATTAGAATCATATCATATAGGCTATTCTTTTATAATCTGCTCGTTTTCACCTAAAAGATTGTAAGCATTCTCCAGATTATAGAATATTTTTCTGTCCCTTGATTTTTAATAATCACAGGGTATTCCATCTTCTTGATGTACTAAATCAATTAACTATTACTCCATTGTTGAACCTATAGGTTGTATCTCTCCACTGTATTCATCTTCCTTCTCCAACTAGGATTTGAAATTGACTGATTGGTTAGGTCTGGGCATCTGAGCTATTAAGAATAATATGGCTCAATATATAGATCAGATTGCCATATTATGTAAATAACTAAAAAACAAATTGTACTAAGTACGGTTTCTGTGTTCCTAACAAAGTCTCTCTGAATTACAGGCTTTAATTTTCCTTGTGGTTGGAATCATCTTCATGATTGGAAGCATGGCACTCATTATAATGGACTGGATTTATGATCCTCCAAATTCCAAGCATCACTAACACAGGGAAAAATACTTTCTTTTTCTATTGGAAATGGTTGCAAGTTATACTCCAAAAGACATTTGAATTATCTTGATTGGAATGTTATTCATAGGAAATAACAGGAAGATTCCAAAGACGTTTACCAGTAATATCACTAGGCACCTGCAGAAGAGGAAAATCACTGATTTTGTCAAGGAAGGTTGTGTGAGTGTTTAAAAGAAAACCTGTGGTGCACATTTCTACCCAGGTCTTACTAGAGCAGTGTGAGATGATGAAGGTGTATTTTTGCTGCTTTATGGGCAGAATAAGGGTAACTGCATGTAACAGTCATCAGATAGTACTCTTTCCCCTGCTGTCTCCTCCCCCTGCACCCCCTAAAAGAGTACCAAATATTTGTATTCTCAGAACATCAAACAAAAATGTTCTGGTGGCAAAGCTATCACCATTTAATGCCTTCTCTCAGTCTTGTACCAAACTCTCTGGTCTGTTTACTAACAGAGGCAAAAGGCATGTCTTAGGAACTGTTTCTGTAAGGTACATGAATGGTCAGACACCAGTCTAGAGCATCTTACTGTCAACAGCAAAATGTTATTTTGCCCACCCTGTTTGTGACATTGAGTTAGTGACTTCTATATTCAATAGATTTTTTTTTTGTAAACATTAAAACATCTATATTTAAATGTTAAAACACTAAATATAGAGAGGGGTTTTATTTCAATCATAGAGCAACAACAAAAATAATGCTTATAGCTAAACTACCTGTTCTAGAAAGCATCTGCTTTTTCATGTTAGTCCTACATCCTCTTGTCATATTTCTGTCATTGAACAATGCTGTCCCTCTCGTCTTCCATCGTCATTCAGAATTTTAGAAGACCACAATCATGTGGAGATACACTACCCAGTATTGTTTGATACATTTTTATTTGATAAACATTCAGTGCAGGAAACTGTGATTTGCTATATGTTTATGTATATAATCTTATTCTGTAGTCATCAGAATGTTAATGTATGGTACATTTGATTTTTATTTTTTACATGTGTAGTTTTCTTTCTTCACAAAGCATTTATATTTTTGGGGGTGGGGGCAGGGAATTAAGTTGGTGGGCTCAAAAATCCATTCATATGTATCTGTCTACAAATGTCTGGGGATAATTTAAATTTGAAACCTAAGTTATATATAGTTCGGCAATGCTCTTCTTCAATATTTACAATAATAGGATGATCTACAAGAAAATCAGTTCCTTTTTGCAAATATTATCAATACTAAAGTTGTTCTTTTAATTTAGCATGTCTAAAATAGGATTTAGTTCAGTTTAACTCACACAGATGTTTGTTGACATTCATTGGCCATTTAATACCATGTTGAGTGGTTCTCCATAAAAGTGTAAGTGCTAACACTACAAAGAAATGCACACAATCATTCTTGCTCACTTCTATAACAAACTTACATAAAATGGATTTAAAAATTCCTACTCACAGCCTAAAATTTCTGGAGCTCACTACTTTTATTTTCAAATCATAGTAAGAACACTTGTGTATTTTATATTTTAGTAAAGCCAATTATGAAATACAAGTATCATACATGTATGATAATACTAAATCATATTTCAATAAACTTTCTGGACTGTGCCTAAGAAAATATATTGGTTTTATGCATTATTTTCTAGAGGTATAATACCATAAAATGGTGCACTCTGCTATGGAAATTGAGCATTACTAGAAAGTATCATAACTTTTGAGCTACTATTATTTGAAAAAAAATCTGCCAAATAGCATCATTAAGAAATATTTACATTTTCACTTATCTAAAGAGTATACAAAAATAGAAAATGGAAAAAGATATCTTCTGAATGTTCAAGAGCATCCTATAGTGCCAAATAATAAAGCACCATTTTTTCTTCATAACCAAGATTAAAATTCATATATACTGCAGGGCAGACATACATATGATAACTTGTGCTGATTAACCCCATTTGTAAACAGATGAAAATTTTATTTTCTTATTTCATTTATAAGATGGCTCAATGTATTGGGAGGCTTCTTTTTTATTATAGAAAGTGTATATTGGTATATAATAAATTAACTTTTCAAGTGACTATGGTGTGATTTTTGATCTATTGTTAAAGAATGCTGTGTTATTTGTACATGAAACAAAATTTAAAATCCAAATACTGTCTTTCTTTTATTGGTGTATGTTCCATTTTCATTGTTAACTTTGACACAAAACTAACATCTATAGCCATCATCATGAAAATAATTGCCATCTTATTTTTGCAAAATAGATATTTAATCCTAAATTATTATGATTATAATTTTGGTATAACATGTATACCACTTAGAATGAATTTGGAAGAAATGAGTCTTTTATGGTTAGTTCAAAAGAATCCATTGAAGATGGAAAATGAGAGAATAGAAAAAACATGTGAATAGTAAAATAAGGAGCAGAGAAAATATGGAGGCAGGGAAAACATGCGAGTCCTAAGGATTGATTATGAATGAACAATTAGGGGGATTGGTGATTCATAGGGTAAGTATATGCTTAACTGTATAAGAAACCTCCACATAGTTTTCCACAGTGTTTCTACCATTTTCATTTCCACCCGTACTACATACAACTTCCACTGACTCCACAGCCCTGACGACATTTGGTATTGTCTTTTGTACTTTAGCCTTTCTAGTGAGTCTGAAATGATGATTCATTGTGATTTTCATTTCTGCTTCTCTGACAACTAATGTTGGAAGCTTTTCATATGTTTAATGGTCACTCATATATCTTCTTTTGTGAAGTGTGTATTCAAATCTTTTGCCCATTTTTAAAATTTAGGTTTTGTCTTTTTATTGTGTATTTGTAGAAGCTCTTTAAATATGGATCTATGTCCTTTGTCAGATTGCTAATGTATTTTCCCAGTCTATGGTATGGTCGTTTATTTCCCTAAAGGTGTCTTAATTACATCTTCCTCGGGACAGGTCAGTATAGCTCAAAGGTTTGCAATTTATGTCTTAATGAGATAAGATTAATCAGAGTGGTATAGTCAATAATTAAATGTTTTCATATCCTGGGCCTATATAGGTAGACTGGATCATCTAACCAAGATGCAAAAAAAAAAAAAAAAAGTACTTATAAAAACTTATTTTAAATTAAACATCTTTATAAAAGCAAACTACATCAGCATACATTAAAGCTAGCCACAAGGCAAAAACTATACCAAGAAAAAAATAAAAGAAATTTTAAAAAGAAGCCCCAGAAGCCTCTTGATATGGTAGGGATCTGTGTCCCCACCAAATCTCATGTAGAATTGTAATCTCTAATGTTGGAGGTAGGGCCTGGTGGGAGGTGATTGGATAATGGGGGTGGTTTTTGTTTAACACCATCCCTTTTGGTACTGTCATAGTGAAAGTGAGTGAGTGAGCTCAAAATCTCATTGTTTAAAAGTGTGTGGCACTTCCCCCTTCTCTCTCTTCCTCGTGCTCTGGCCTTGTGAAGTGCCAGCTCCCTCTTCACCTTCCATCGTGATTGTAAGTTTCCTGAGGCCTCCCCAGAAGCTAAGCAGATGCTAGCATCATAATTCCTGTATAGCCTGCAGAACCATGAACCAATTAAATCTCTTTTCTTTATAAATTATCCAGTCTCTGGTATTTCTTTATAGCAGTATGAGAATAAACTAATACACCTCCTATCCTCCAAACTTAAATCCTAAACTTTAATTTGTTGCACACCTACTCTTAAAGATTGACTAAAGGAATTTCTTCAAACACAAAGTAAATGATAAAAGGACAAATGTTGGAGGATCAGGAAAGAAGAAGAAATGAAGGAAAGATAAGAAATGTGGGCACATACATAAGACTATTCTGTTCTTAATGAGTTTTATAAATACATTTTTGATTGGAAAAAAATACTGATATTCAAGACAAAGTTTTTTTTAATGGGGAAGGTAAGGGACCTAAACAGAAGTAATGTGTCTACACTTCATTCAAGGTGGTTAAATGCTGATACCAATAGACTGCAATAAGTCACATATGTCTAATGTAATACACAAAACAACCACTATAAAAACTATACACAGACATACATTCAACAACACTATAAATTAATTAAGATGAATTTATAAAAAATGTTAAATAACACACTGCAACTCAAGAAAAGCAAAGCAGGAACAAGAACCAAAGAAAACAAATAATAAAATGGTAGGCCTAAACACTAATATATCAATAATTACCTTATAAGCTAGTGGTGTAAATATACCAATCAACAGAGATTGGAGAGTGAATAAAAACCATGACCCAACTATATGCCATTTATAAGAAATTTACTTCTAATTCAATGACATAGCTGGTTGAAAATAAAAGAATGGAAAAAATATACATACAAAAATTAATAATAATATAAAGAAGGAGTATCTATATTAATATATGGTAAAATACACTTTAGAGAAAACAAAATTACTACAGGCAAGAGGTGTCCATCTTATCATGAACATAAGAATAAAGGATCATTTAATCAGGAAGAGATAAGCTTAAGTGTGCACACACCAAGTGATAGGCTTCAAAACACATGAAGCAAAAACTGATAGAGCAGAAAGGAGAAGTAGATATATCCGCATTGTAGTTGAGGACTTCAACACCCAACTTTCAGAAACTAATAGAACTACTAGATAGAAAATTAGCAAAGATATAGAAGATATAAACAACACAATCAACCAACAGGTTCTAATTGATATATATGTAGAGAGAGAACATAGAACAGTCTACAAGCAACAGTGGAAAACACAGTTTTTTCATATTCCCATAATAGGCCATATTCTGGGACATAAAACAAACTTTACAAATTTAAAAAAATTGAAATAATATAGAGGTTTTTTTTTTTTTTCTGACCATAAGGGAATCAATTAAAAATCAATGAGAGGCAATAGCAAAATCTCTAAATAAATGAAAATTAAACAACACACTTCTATATTACCCATGGGTCAAAAAAGAAGTATGAAATGACATTTAAAAATACCTAAAGCTGAATGAAAATTTTAAAGTCACATACTAAAATATGGAGGATGCATTCAATGCAGTACTAGGAGGAAAATTTATAGCACTAAATGCTTGTATTAGAAATGAGGAAAAGTCAGCCGGGCACAGTGGCTCACGCCTGTAATCCCAGCAGTTTGGGAGGCCGAGGCAGGCGGATCACGAGGTCAGGAGATAGAGACCATTTTGGCTAATATGGTGAAACTCCATCTCTACTAAAAATACAAAAAATTAGCTAGGTGTGGTTGGTGGTGGGTGCCTGTAGTCCCAGCTACTCAGGAGGCTGAGGCAGGAGAATGGCATGAACCCAGGAGGCAGAGCTTGCAGTGAGCCAAGATGGCGCCACTGCACTCCAGCCTGGGCGACAGAGAGAGACTCTGTCTCAAGAAAATAAGTAAATAAAAATTAAAATTAAAAAAAAAAAAAAAGAAATGAGGAAAATTCTCAAGCCAATAATCTAAGTTCCCATAGCAAGAAACTATGCTGATGGGTTGATGAAAGGGTAAAGCTGCTCTTAAGATAATAGAATTCCTCATTTTGCTGTGTAGAAAATGGAAAAAATGAAATTGGATTATTTTACCAAATAATTATTTGCCTATGAAAAGTACTCATCACATGGACCATTTTCTATTTTAAAATGTGATAAAATGAAGTACTGTTTAGTCATGCTTTGTTAGTATTTTGGAAAGTTGTTTAGAATCAAGGGTTGACTCAATTATATTATTTTACTACTGACTCCAGCTCTTCTGATGGGAGAGTAGAAAAATCAGGGACTGGCCGGGCGCAGTGGCTCATGCCTGTAATCCCAGCACTTTGGGAGGTCAAAGTGCACAAATCGTGAGGTCAGGAGAATGGCTAACACAGTGAAACTCATCTCTACTAAAAATACAAAAAAATAGAGGGACCTGGTGGCATGCACATGTAGTCCCAGCTACTCGGGAGGCTGAGGCAGGAGAATCGCTTGAATTGGGAGGCAGATGTTGCAGCGAGCCAAGATCGCACCATTGCACTCCAGCCTGGGTGACAGAGAGAGACTCTGTCTCAAAAAGAAAAAAAAAGAAAAAAGAAAAAGAAAAACCAAGGATTGAGGCTCTGGAAGTCTGAATGCTAGTCAGCACCTCGTACCAGGTGATCCTGGGAAAGCCCTTCCCTCCATCCAATCTCTACCATCAGAAAACACCAAGAAACTGAACTGGATCATCCCGAGAGACTCTCTGGGTCAAAAAAGGAGGCTGCAGCTAGTGTGAAATGTATCAAGTGAGCGTTGTGAAACAGCTGGGTTCCTATGACATTTTAAAATATCACTAGACCAGGTGCAGTGGCTCTTCCTGTAATCCCAGCACTTTGGGAGGCCAAGGTGGGCAGATCATCTGAGGTCCGGAGTTTGGGACCAGCCTGGACAACATTGCGAAACCCCGCCTCTACTAAAAATACAAAAATTAGCCAGGGGTGGTGGTGCACCTTTAATTCCAGCTACTCAGGAGGCTTAGGCATGAGAATCGCCTGAACCCAGGAGGCAAGGTTGCAGTGAGCCAAAATTGCGCCACTGCACTCCACCCTGGGTGATAGAGCAAGACTCTGTCTCAAGAAAACAACAACAACAACAACAACAACAACAACAACAGCAACAGCAACAACAACTCCCTGAAAGACAGATTGCCCCACAGATTGGGCAGAATCTTGTGTTAAAGCAGAGGGTCCAGATATGACCTACTGGTTTATACAACTCTTCACATCCCAGCCCTGTGTTTTTCTTACCAGTGACACACACACTGCTATGAACTGAATGTTTGTGTTTCCCCCAAATTCATATGTGGAAGCACAACCCGCCTATGTGATTGTATTAGTCTTTTTTCATACTACTAATAAAGACATACCAGGGACTGGGCAATTTACAAAAGGAAGAGGTTTAATGAACTCACAGTTTCACGTAGCCAGGGAGGTCTCACAATCATGGCAGAAGGTGAAAGTCACCTCTCACATGGTGGCAGACAAGAGAAGAATGAAAACCAAGTGAAATTGGTTTCCCCTTATAAAACCATCAGATGTCATGAGACTTATTCACTATCATGAGAACAGTATGGAGGAAACCACCCCCATGATTCAATTATCTCCACTGGGTCCCTTCCACAACATGAGGGAATTATGGGAGCTAAAATTTAAAATGAGATTTGGGTAGGGACACAGCCAACCATACCATTCTGCCCCAATCCCTCCCAAATCTCATATCCTCACATTTAAAAACCAATCATGCCTTCCCCAGCAGTCCCACAAAGTCCTAACTAATTTCAGCATTAACTCAAAAGTGTGCAGTCCCAAGACAGTGCAGGTCTCTTCCACCTATGAGCATGTAAAATCAAAAGCAAGTTAGTTATTTCCTAGATCCAATGGGGGTACAGATATTGGGTAAACACAGCCATTCCAAATGGGAGAAATTGGCCAAAACAAAGGGGCTACACCCATGCAAGTCCAAAATCCAGGGAGGCAGTCAAATCTTAAGGTTCCATAATGATCTCCTTTGACTCCATGTCTCATATCTGGGTCATGCTGATGCAAGATATGAGTACCCATGGTCTTGGACAGCTCCACCCCTGTGGCTTTGTAGGGTGCAGGCTCCCTCCCAGCTGCTTTCATGGGCTGGTGTTAAGTGTCTGTGACTTTTCCAGGTGAACAGTGCAAGCTGTTGGTGCATTTACCATTCTGGGTTCTGGAGGATGGTGGCCTTCTATTCACAGCTCCACTAGGCAGTGCCCCAGTGGGGACTCTGTGTTGGGGCACCCACCCCACATTCCCCTTCTGGACTGCCCTAGCAGAGGTTCTCCATGAGTGCCCTGCCCCTGCAGCAAACTTCTATCTGGACATCCAGGCATTTCCATACATCCTCTGAAATCTAGGTGGAGCTTCCCAAACCTCAGTTCTTGACTTCTGTACACCTGCAGACTCAACACCAGTGGAAGCTGCCAAAGCTTGGAGCTTGCACCCTCTGAAACCACAGCCTGAGCTGTACTTTGGCCTCTTTTAGTCCCGCCTGGAGCAGCTGGGACACAAGGCACCAAGACTCTAGATTGCACACAGCAGAGGGACACTGGACCTGGCCCACAAAACCGTTTTTACCTCCTAGGCCTCTGGGCCTGTGATGGGAGGGGCTGCTGCAAAGGTCTCTGACATGCCTTGGAGACATTTTCCCCATTGTCTTGGGGATTAACATTTGGCTCCTTTTTACTTATGCAAATTTCTGCAGCTGGCTTGAATTTCTCCTCAGAAAATGGGATTTTCTTTTCGATTGCATTGCCAGGCTGCAAATTTCCCAAATTTTTATGCGTTGTTTCCCTTTTAAAACTGCATGCCTTTAACAGCACCAAAGTCACCTCTTTAATGCTTTGCTGCTTAGAAACTGTTTCTGCCAGAAATCCTAAATCATCTCTCTCAAGTTCAAAGTTCCACAAATCTCTAGGGCAGGAGCAAAATGCTGCCAGTCTCTTTGCTAAAACGTAACAAGAGTCACCTTTGCTCCAGTTCCCAAATTCCTTACCTCAATCTGAGACTACATGAGCCTGGATTTCACTGTTCATATCATTATCAGTATTTTGGTCAAAGCCATTCAACAAATCTCTAGGAAATTTCAAACTTTCCCACATTTTCTTGTCTTCTAAGCCCTCCAAACAGTTTCAACCTCTGTTACCCAGTTCCAAAGTTGCTTCCATATTTTTGGGTATCTTTTCAGCAGTGCTCCACTCTACTGGTACCAATTTATTGTATTAGTTTATTTTCACACTGCTGATAAAGACATACCTAAGATTGAGCAATTTACAAAAGAAAAAGGTTTAATCGATTCACAGTTCCACATGGCTGGGGAGGTCTCACAATCATGGCAGAAGGTGAAAGGCGTGTCTCACATGGTGGCCCACAAAAGAAGAATGGAAACCAAATGAAAAGGGTTTTTCCTCATAAAACCATAAGATCTCATGAGACTTATTCACTACTATGAGAAAAGTATGGAGGAAACCACCACCCCCATGATTCATTTATCTCCTACTGGGTCCCTCCTCCAACGTGAGGGAATTATGGAAGCTACAGTTCATGATGAGATTTGGGTGGGGATACAGCCAAACCATAACAGTGATGGTATTTGGAAGCAGGGCTTTTGGGAGATAATTAGGTTTAGAGGAGGTCATGAGAGTAGGGCTCCTGTAATGAGAATAGTGTACTTATAAGAAGAGAAAGAGACCATAGCGCTCTCTCTGCCATGTGAAGATGGGGAGAAGGTAGTCAATTGCACACCAGGAAGAGGCTCTCACCAAGCACCAAATCCACACCCCCCTTGATCTCAGACTTCCCACCCTCTAGAACTGTGAGAAATAAATATCTGCTGTTCAATCTCCCAGTGTATGGTATTTTGTTTTGGCAGCTGGAGTTAAATAAGACACCAGCATGCATGCACACACATATACTCTCATTGTACTACATGCACATGTGCATAAGCACATGTACAATACACACATAACATACTATACACACATATGCACAATTTCATGCATATATACACACCACACTACATACAAAGCCCATGTACACATGCCCCTCACCATCTACCTTCACACACACATATCACTCAGCACCATGCCCTTGATCCACATTGATTGGTCATTCTCCAGGTTTACAAGGTCCTTTCTCACCTTTCTGGCCTTGACACATGGAATATTTCTCTGTGACCATCTTCATCTGACTCATTCTTCCTCATCCTTCAGTTCTCATCTTAGATGGTGCTTCCTCCAGAAAGCCTTCCTGACATCCCCATTCTTCTACCTTAACCGGCTTAGATCCGATAGGGCCCTGTTGTTGGGTCGTACAATAGCTCCTGCTGATCTATGGTTCCACTTTTCATAGTTTCAGTTACCGACAGTCAACCACAGTCTGAAAATATTATATCCAATAATATATTTTGAGAGAGAGAAAGTCCATATGTATATAACTTTATTACAGTATAATGTTATAATTGTTCTATTTCATTATAAGATATTAACCGCTTACTATGCCTAATTTATAAATTAAACTTTACCATAGGTATGTATGTAGAGAAAAAAACACAGTATTCATGGGGTTTAGTACTAGCCATGGTTTCAGGCATCCATTGGAGGTCTTGGAATATAGCCCCTGTGGATAGAAAAAAGCGCTGTTCATTTTTTTGTAACTCCTTTCAGTGATGTCATGTTGCTGCTTGAAATTGGTGGGAATCTTTACACCATGGAAATGGACAAGCACTATAAATCAGGAACTTTTTTCTTTTTTTTCCTTTTTGAATTTTTTTTGGTAGAGCCAGTAATTAGACTAAGCATACCACTAATTAGACTCCTCATGGTCTTCCCATAACACCTCATAATTTCTTTTTATTTATTCCTAACATGTATTACCCATATTTTCTCCTTGTCTATATAGCCCACCAGACCATAAGCTCTGTGAGGGCAGATGCTGCCTATCTTGTTTTCTACTGGTACACCCGGTACCTTGCATAGCTCTCAGCTACATTGATCTCAACAAATATATTTGGTCAGATTACTAATGAATTCTTATTGTGTCTCTCCTTCTATTTGGTATCTGACATAGTCAATCTCCTAATTGTGGATCATAAAGCCCTGGGATTGTGGTTACAGGACAGTTCTGCTCCAGGTAACAATGAACAACTCATCAGAAGCTGGGACTCAAGCTCTGGAGCAACATCTGTGAATTAAGAGCTCAGTCCTTCCAGGGTGACATTACCCTTTTATCTCCAGCCAACTTTTAAGAAGGTGGAGGAGGTGAAGCACTTAGAAAACGATGAGATGAGATTTCACAGCAAGACTCCAAGAAGCTCTTCCCCTACTTGCTGATGCCTGAACTTGCCTTAAAGAGAGATAGATCATTTCTTTCCATGATCAGAGAGAGCTATCAAATGTAAATGTCCTGTTAGGAGTGACGTGTCTTGTTTCAAATCCACAATTCAAGTAAAACATTCCTACAAAATATTTCTTTAAAGTAAACTTTGATGGGAGATACAGAGGGAAGCAATGGAGCTAAGAGCTGGAGGATGCCAATTGCCTAAAATGGGGGAAGGAAAATACAGTAGACAATTTACAAAAATAGTTGCCATCAACTCCACCACCCCACAGCAGGTGCATGTCACTCCTCCTGCTCTTCCCATGAAGAGGGGGAAGTCACCTTGGAGCTGGATTGACCTTAACTTGCTTTGACCAATAGAATGTATTCAAAGTGACCCTGTGTCACTTCTGGGCATTTAAGAGGATGCTTCCCTTTCACACTTTCTGGGGAAGCCACTACTAAGAGTTTGCTGTGCATCTTTCCAGACCTCTTTTTATATGTTCATATCATAGATTAAAAATACAATTATTTTATGTCATTTTTACTTTAAAATTTTTCCTGTGTATATATTTAGGAGGTCCAAGTGCAGATTTCTGACATGCATATATTGCATCATGATGAACTCTGGACTTTTAGTGTACCCATCATCTGAAGAGGGAACATTGTACACAACAGGTAATTTGTTCAGTCCTCATCTCCTCTTACGTTTGCAGTCTTCAATGTCTGTCATCCCACTCTGTATGTCCATGTGTACCTATTGTTTATCTCCCACTTATAAGTGGTAACACATGGTATTTGACTTTGTTTCTGGGTTATTTCACTGAGGATAATGACCTCCAGTTCCAGCTATATTGCTGCCAAAGACTGGTTTCTGTTTTATGCCTTTTTATAACATAAATTTATATACTGTATCTATTTTATAACTTTCTTTTTCTTATTCGGTAATAATTTTTGGAGATTTAATTCTGTCGATAGTATACAGGTGTAATTTATTGCTTTAACTACTGTAATTCTAGAGTATAAATATATCACATTTTATTTAACTATTCCTCAAGTAATGATCATTCATTATTCATAATTTTTCATTATTACAAATATGCTACATGGAATTATGCAGATCATGACACATCTCCACATATACATATGCAAGTGTTTCTCCAGTGGGATCATATAGCATGCACATCTTTAACTTAATAGAAACCGCCAAATTATTCTTAAAAAAAATGCATCAATTTATTCTTTTGCCAGCAGTATATAAGTTTTTTTCCACACAATTTTATAACTCCTCAATATTATTATTATTTAATATTTGCCTTTATGATGGCTAGATACAGTATCTCATTGTTTTAATTTGCATAAAGCTGATTACATATTTAGCAATATATTTACAGTCATTGTTTAATCATTGAAAGTGCTTGTTTATATTCTTTGACCATTTTTTCTGTTAGAATGTTTCTTTTCCTCTTTTTTTTACATAAATCTGCATTACCAATTTGTTATGGAAACGGTGTTAATATAAACTTTAAATTACCTAAAATAAGTCTTCCGATTTCAAGTAGAGAGAGCAGTTTAGTCACAGGAGTAACTGAGATATGTATATCAATAAAGCAAATATTCATAATAATGAGAAGACGGGTGAATAGACAACTACTGAAGCAAGACTATGCTGACATAAAATGTTATTTGAAAAAATAGTTTATCCTGAGGTGTTTTAAAATGATAGGTTTATTTAAGGAAAATTCTCTTGCCCAAATAAAGTTATAGTTTAAGAAAAATTGATTTGAGTGTCTTGTTTTCATTTTCATGTTCTTCCATCAAAAGATAACATGAGTATTCCATAATTTTCATACTTTCTTAGTTCATTTGAAGTTTTGATATTTTAGAACCTCCTTAATACTAAGTATGGTGATACTGCTTTGCAATGGGAAACATACACTGTGCTAAGTGTATGTTTTTTAAATTTAGCTTTCAGCAAATTAGGTGACTAGGGATATTGAAAAAATAAACAAAGCAGGTCAAGGCCAGGCACGGTGGCTTACACCTGTAATCCCAGCACTTTGGAAGGCCTAGGTGGGCAGATCACCTGAGCTCAGGGGTTTGAGATCAGCTGGGGTAACATAGCAAGACCTCGTCTCTACTAAAAATAAAGAAAAATTAGCCAGGCATTGTGGTGCATGCCAATAGTCCCAGCTACTCAGGAGGCTGAATGAGGCTGGAGTGTTGATTGAGCCCAGGAATTGGGGGCTGCAGTGGGCTATGATAGTGCACTGCACTCCAGCCTGGGTGACAGAGAAAGACCCTGACTCAAAAAAAAAAAAAAATTATTTTCCAAACATTCATTGACTCCTTGGAAAATTTTGTAGGAACATGACCTACCAATCAAACATATTGGTGAATGCCTAAATGTGCCCTCCTCACCATTACAGATGTCGCTGACTTACTCCATCAGCAACGGCATTTGCTTACCCATTTGGATCACTGTTGCACCTACTTACCCTTTCAGAAGCCCCAAAGTTTCAAGCTCTCAGCCTTTCTTCCTGTATGAAAACCTGCTATTAGAATAAGGTCTTATGGCTGATCTATGGCTGAATATAAGCCAAATGTTACTTTCTTCCTGGAGTATTTACATAGAAAACTTCTCTCAAACTGAGATTTAAAGCTCTGATTATTAATTGTGGGAAAAACCTCACATGGTATAAAGATTACCATCTTGCCATTTTTATGTGTACAGTAGCGTTAACTGTAAGCACCTTATTGTGCAACAGATCTCCAGAACTTTTTCATCTTGCAAAACTGAAACTCTATACCCATTGAACAATTCCCCCTTTCTTCCTCCTATCCCCAGTCCCTGGCAACCACCTTTCTACCTTTTGCTTCTATGAATTTGATTACTTTTCATTCTTTATATAAATAGAATCATGCAGTGTTTGTCTTTTTGCGACTGGCCTATTTCACTTTGCATGATGTCCTCAAGGTTTATCATTTTTGTGACTGGCCTATTTCACTTTGCATAATGTCCTCAAAGTTTACCCATGTTGTACTATATGACAGGATGTCCTTTTATAAGGCTGAATAATATTCCCTTATATGTATGTATATACCACATTTTCTTTATCCATTAACTCATCTGTGCACATTTAGGTTACTTCTACCTCTTGGCTATTGTGAATAATATTACAATGGACATGGGTGTGCAAATATGTATTTGAGATCCTATTTTCAATACTTTTGGATGTAATGCAGAAGTGGGATTGCTGAGTCATATGGTAATTCCATTTTTAATTTTTTGAGGAAACTTCACACTGTGTTTCATAGTGGCTGCACAATTTTACATTCTGACCAACTAGAATGTTTCTTACCGATTCCTACTTTTATATATCCTGGATAATAACTGCCTGTCATTTTTGACAAATATTTTCTTAAAGCCTATCTCTGGATTTTTAGCATCTTTTAAAATGTCTTTTTTCATACAGTAGCTTTTTATTTTGGTGTGGTCTAATTTATCATTTTTCTACTTTAATTTTTCTTCCAAGCCCAAGGAAATAAATATGTTGTTTTAAACTTTAAAAAATATTTAGGACTTTGTCTGTAATTTATTTTTGAATATGGTATCAAGATTGAACATACTTTTTTTTCCTCATAGGTAATCAGTTGTTTTTTCTCTGACTTGAAAATGCCATTTCTGTCATACAAAACTCTTACATGGAGCAAATTCTTCTTCTATCATGTTACCTTGGCTTTTACCTCCCAAATCTGAGTGGAAATAGCCACAAGATTTTCCCCTATTATTGAGCAAGCATGTAATTGAATGTTTTGAGTGAACAAAGGTAATCATGGTCACAACTGAGTTGGAGAAGGAATTGTGGAATAAATGGGGAGCACAGAGATTTACTTTGAAGAGACTCAGGGAATACAAAGCACACACAGATCATTACTTAATAGCACTAAAGAGTAATAAGTCAGCAATGTAAGGTGGAGATAAGCATAGAAGTGCTGTGGGGCCCACTCTAAACCAGAGGTTACTTCCTGGGAAAGTGAGCCAATCCTTCTTCTTTCCTTCCTTCTTCCTTCCTTCCTTCCTTCCCTCCTTCCATCATTCTTTTCATTTGGTTTTTGAACTGTAACTGTTTTTATTGTGAGTAACAGGATTTGAATATACCATTTTCCCTCTGGCTTGTTAGCAGTACATCACATATATATGCACATAATATATATATATATGCACACAAACATACATACATGTATACTATATATACATTACAGATACATGCATATATAAATACTATATACACATGTGTTTACTTACATATACACAATATTTGTTTTTATATATCTATTGTTCTTATTTTAATAAGTAGCAAATAGTAACTTAAGATCATTTGGATTCTTATTCTTGAACCACTAGAGAGGCTGAACATTTTAAAGCTATATTTGTTTGCTGTTTGTGTTTTCTTTCTGTAAATTATATTATACTGCTGCTTCCTTGTTTATTGAGACTCAGCTTTCAATCCTTCACCAGATAAAGTTTTGCACAGTTCCAAAACTGATTTCATTATCTCCCCAATTCCCAATTTATTCCAGTGAGATTATTATTTAATTTTACTATATCAGCTCTATGTTGTTCTCCACCCAAATCCCTCTCTACCACATGGATTTTGCCAGAATTGTTTTTGACAGTTTCGGGCCATTTTGACACTTGGCATTCATACTTACCTGTATATATTCTTTTTAAAATTTGTTTCAATTTTTATTTTAGATTCAGAGCATACAGGTACAGGTTTGTTACATGGGAATTTTGTGTGAGATGGTTTGTGGTACAAATGATCCCATCACCCAGGTAGTCAGCATATACCTGATAGGTAGTTTTTCAGCCTTTGCCCCTTGTTCTTTCTCCCTCTTCTAGTTGTCCCCAGTGTCTATTGTTCCCATCTTTATGTCCATGAATAACCAACATTTAGCTACCACTTGTAAGTGAGAACACAATGTATTTGGTTTTCTGCTCTGGGGTTAATTTGCTTAGGATAATAGCCTTCAGCTGCGTCCATATTGCTGGAAAGGACATGATTTTGTTCCTTTTTATGGCTCTGTAGTATTTCACAGTGCACATATACCACATTTTTAAAGGCCATTTCACTTTTATTTTTAGTTTTTAGAAGAATGGAAACAAAATGGCCTATTATTGTGGGTTATCTTAAGAGTATTCTCATAGGTAGATGAAAGAATTGACCTACCAGATAGGGTTAATTATATTCACACATTAAATGTTGGACAAACTCTACCAAATACAATTTTAGTTGCAGTATAATTTGTGCCAAACTGTTCTTTTTTTAAACTTGTATTTTAGGTTCAGGGGTACACGCACATGTTTGTTATTTAGGGAAACTCACGTGACGGGTAGGAGGGGTTGCTATACAGATTATTTCATCACTGAATTATTAAGTTTAGTACCCAATAGTTATCTTTTCTGCTCCTCTCCCTCCTCCCACCCTTCACCCTCAAGTAGACCCTAGTGTCTGTTGTTTCCTTCTTTGTATTCATGAATTCTTATCATTTAACTCCCACTTTTAAGTAAGAATGTTGTATTTAGTTTTCTATTCCTTCGTTAGTTTGTTAAGGATAATAGGCTTCAGATCCATCCATGTTCCCATAAAAGACATGATCTCATTCTTTTTTATGACTGCATAGCGTTCCATGTTGTATATGTACCACATTTTCATTATCCAATATGTCATTGATTAGCATTTAGGTTGATTCCACATCTTTCCTATTGTGAATAACGCTATGGTGAATATTTGCATCTATGTGTTTTTATGGTATTTATATTCCTTTGGGTATATATCCAGTAACGGAATTGCTTGGTTAAATGGTGTTTCTGCTTTTAGCTCTTTGAAGAATTACACACTGCTTTCCACAATGGTTGAACTAATTTACACTCCCCAAAACAGTGTATAAGTGTTCCCTTTTCTCCACAACCTCACCAGTATCTGCTATTTTTTGACTTTTTAATGACCATTCTGACTAGTGCAAGACGTTTTTGATGTGCATTTCTCTAATGATCAATGATATTGAGCTGTTTTTCAAATACTTTGCCACATGTATTTCTTCTTCTGAGAAGTGTCTGTTCATGTCCTTTGCCCACTTTTGAATGTGGTTGTTTTTCTCTTGTACATTTGTTTAAGCTCCTTATAGATGCTGTATAGACTTTTGTCAGATGCATAGTTCTTAAATATCTTCTCCCATCTGGAGGTTGTCTATTTACTCTGTTGACAGTTTCTTTTGCTGTGCTGATGTTCTTAAGTTTAATTAGAGCCCACTGTCTATTTTTGCTCTTGTTGCTATATCTTTTAGCATCTTTGTCATGAAATCATTGCCCATTTCTATGTCCAGGATGGTGTTGCCTAGGTTATCTTCAAGGGTTTTTATAGTTTTGGGCTTTATGTTTAAGTCTTTAATCCATTCTCAGTTATTTTTCTTATGCCATGTAAGGGAAAGGTCTGGTTTCAATCTTCTGCACATGGCTAGCCAGTGATCCCGGTACCATTTATTGAATAGGAATCTTTTTCTCATTGCTTGTTTTTGTCAGCGTTGTTGAAGATCAGATGGTTGTAGGTGTGCAGCCTTATTTCTGGGTTCTCTATTCTGTTTTTGTGCCTGTCTTTTACCTGCTTTTGTACCAATACCTGTTTTTGTACTAGTACCATGCATTTTGGTTACTATAGCCCTATAGTATAGTTTGAAGTTGGATAACATGATGCCTTCAGCTTTGTTCTTTTTGCTTAGGATTGCCTTGGCTATTCAGACTCTTTTTTGGTTCTATATGAATTTTAAAATAGTTTTTTTCTAGTTATGTGAAGAATATTATTGGTAGTTTGATAGGAATAACATTGAATCTGAAAATTGCTTTGGGCACTCTAGCCATTTTCATGATATTGATTCTTCCTATCCATAAGCATGGAATGTTTTTCCATTTGTTTGTATCATCTCTGACTTTTCAGCAGTGTTTTGTAATTTTCATTGTACAGATATTCCTTGGTTAGCTCTATTCCTAGGCATTTTATTCTTGTTGTGGCAATTGTGAATAGGATTGCCTTCCTGATTTGGCTCTCACCTTGGCTTTCACTGGTCTATAGAAATGCCAGTTATTTTTGTATATTGATTTTGCATTCTGAAACTTTGCTGAAGTTGTTTGTCAGCCGAAGGAGCTTTTGGACTGAGACTATGGGGTTTTCTAATATAAAATCATGTCATCTGCAAACAGGAATAGTTTGACTTCCTCTCTTCCTATTTGGATGCCCTTTATTTTTCTCTTGCCTGATTGCTCTGGCAAGGATTTCCAACACTATGTTGAATAGGAGTAGTGAGAGAGGGTAACCTTGTCTTGTGCTGGTTTTCAAGGGGAATGCTTTCATCCTTTGTTCATTCAGTATAATGTTGGCTGTGGATTTGTTTTAAGGTATGTTCCTTCAATACCTAGTTTATTAGTTTTTAACATGAAGGAATGTTGAATTTTATCAGAAGCGTTTTCTGCATCTATTGAGAAAATCGTGTGTTTTTTGTCTTTAGTTCTGTTTATGTGATGAATCACTTTTATTGATTTGCATATGTTGAACCAACATTGCATCCTGGGGATGAAGCCTAGTGGATTGTGGTATTTTGATGCAGGTATTTTGTTGAGGATTTTTGCATCAAAGTTAATCTGGGATATTGGCCTAAAGTTTTCTTTCTTTTAATTGTCTCTGCCAGGTTTTTGTATCAGGATAATCCTGGCCTCATAGAATGAGTTGCGGATAAGTGCCTCCTCCTCAATTTTTTGGGAATAGTTTCATTAGGAATGAGACAAGCTCTTTTTTGTCCATCTGGTGGAATTTGGCTGTGAGTCCATCTGGTCCTGGGCACTTATTTTGGTTGGTAAGCTATTTGTTACTGATTCAATTTCAGAGCTCATTATTAGTCTGTTCAGGAAATGAATTTCTTCCTGGTTCAGTCTTGGGAGGGTATATGTGTCCAGGAATTTATCCATCTCTTCTAGGTTTTCTAGTTTGTGTGCATAGGCTCATTTTCTTTATCCAATCCACTGTTGATGAGCACCTAGGCTGACTCCATGTCTTTACTATTGTGAATAGTACTGCAAGAAACATATGAATCTATGTGTCTTTTTGGTAGAATTATTTATTTTTCTTTGGGTATATACCCAGTTATGGGATTACTGGGTCAAATGGTAGTTCTGCTTTAAGTTCTTTGAGAAATCTCCAAACTACTTTTCACAGTGGCTGAACTAATTTACATTCACACCAACAGTGTATAAGCATTCCCTTTTCTCTGTTATTTTTTGAATTTTTAATAATGGCCATTCTGACTGGTGGCCATTAAGATGACATATTATTGTGGGTTTTATTTACATTTCTCTGATGATTAGTGATTTTTTTTTTTTTTTTTTTTTTTTTTTTTGAGACAGAGTCTCGCTCTGTTGCCCAGGCTGGAGTACAATGGCAGGATCCCGGCTCACTGCAAACTCTGCCTCCCGGATTCAAGTGATTCTCCTGCCTCAGCCTCCTGAGTAGCTGGGATTACAGGCCCCTGCCACCATGCCAGCTAATTTTTTAATTTTTATTAGAGACAGGGTTTTGCTGAGTTGGCCAGGCTGGTCTCAAACTTCTGGCCTCAAGCAATCTGCCCGGCTCGGCCTCCCAAAGCACTGGGATTACAGGCGTGATCCACCGGGCCCGGCCAATTGTTATATATTTTTTAATATGTTTCTTGGGCACATACATGTCTTCTTTTGAGAAGTGTCTAATCATTTCTTTTGCTTATTATTTTTTAATGGGGTTATTTGGTTTTTGCTTGTTGAATTGTTAAAGTTCCTTACAGATTCTGGATATTAGACTTTTGTCAGATACATGGTTTGTAAATATTTTTTCCCATTCTGTAAGTTGGCTGTTTACTCTGTTGACAGTTTATTTTGGTGTGCAGAAGCTGTTTAGTTTAATTAGGTCTTACTTGTCAATTTTTGGTTTTGTTGCAATTGCGTTGGGTACTTAGTCACAAATTCTTCTATGAGGCTGATGTCCACAACGGTATTTCCTAGGTTTTCTTTTAGGGTTCTAATAGGTGAGGTCTTATGTTTAAATATTTAATCCTTCTTGAGTTAATTTGTATATATGGTGAGAGGTAGGTGCCCACTTTTATTCTTCTGCAAATGCCTAGCCACCTGTCTCAGCACCATTTATTAAACAAAGAGTCCCTTATCCACTGCTTACTTTTGTCAACTTGTCAAAGATCAAATAGTTATAGGCATATAGCTTACTTCTGGGTTCTCTATTCTGTCTATTGGTCTATATTTCTGTTTTTGCACCAGTACCATACTATTATGGTTATTGTAGACTTATAGTATCGTTTGCAGCCAGGTAATGTGATGACTTCAGCTTTGTTCTTTTTGCTTAAGATTGCTTTGATTAATCAGGCAATTCTTTAGTTTCATATGACTTCAATTTTTTCTAATCTGTGAAAAATGATGTTGGTAGTTTGATAGGAATCGTTTTGAATCTGTAGATTGCTCTGGGCCATATGATCATTTTAACAATATTGATTCTTCTGATCCATGAGCATGAAATGTTTTTCTATTTGTATGTGTTGTTCATTATTTCATTCAGCAGGGTTTCATATCTAGTTCTCATAGAGATCTTTCACCTCCTTGGTTAGATGTATTTCTAGGTGTTTTATTTGTGTGTGTGTATTTCTAGGTATTTTATTTTATTGTCAGTGGGATTGTATTTCTTTAATTGGCTCTCAGTTTGAATTGTATTGGTATATGGAAATGCCATTGATTTTTGTACATTTATTTTTGTATCCTAAAACTTTGCTGAAGTTATTTATCAGTTCTAGGAGCCTTTTGGCCAACTCTTCAGGGATTTCCAGGTATAGAATCATATCAGTGAAGAGAGATAATTTGACTTTTCCTATTTGAATGTCTTCTATTTCTTTCTCTTGCCTAATTGCTCTGGCTTGGACTTTCAATATTATGTTGAGTAGGAGTGGAGAGAGTGGCCATCCTTATTCTCAGAGGTATGCTTCCAGTTTTTCCCTGTTCAGTATGATGTTGGGTTGGGTTTGTCATAGGTAGCTCTTATCATTTTGAAGTTTGTATCTTTGATGCGTAGTTTGTTGAGGTTTTTATCATAAAGGGATGTCGGATTTTATCAAAAGCTTTTTGCACATAAATTGAGATAATTAAATGGTTTCTGTTTTTAATTCTGTTTGTGTGGTGAATCACATTTATTGATATATGTATGCTGAACCAACCTTGCATCCTAAGAATGAAGCGTTCTTGATTATGGTCAATTACCTTTTTGATGTGCTGCCAAATTCAGTTTGCTAGCATTTTGTTGAGGATTTTTGCATTTATGTTCGTAAGGGATTTTGGCCTGTGGCTCTCTTTTTTTGTTGTGTCTTTGTCAGGTTTTGGTAGCAGGGTGATTCTGGCTTCATAGAATAAGTCAGGAAGGAGTCCTCCTTGTTGACATTTTGGAATAATTTCAGCAGAATTAATTCAGTTCTTCTTTGTACATCTGGTAGAATTTGGCTGTGAATCCATCTGGTCTGGGGCTTTTTGGGGTTGGCATGTTTTTATGACTGATTTGATTTAAGAACTTGCTATTGGTCTGTTCAGAGTTTCAACTTCTTCCTGATTCAATCTTGGGAGGTTGTATGTTTCCAGGAATTTATCCATTACCTCTACATTTTTTAGTTTGTGTGTATAGAGGTGTTCATAAAAAACTCTGAGGATCCTATGTATTCTGTTTCACCTTTGTCATTTCTGATTGTGATTACTTGGATCTTCCCTCTTTTTTTCTTTGTTAATCTGGTTAGTGGTCTATTAATCTTATTTATTCTTTCAAAACACCAACTTTTGGTTTTATTGATTTTCTAGATTTGGAGGGTCTCAATTTCTTTCAATTCTGTTCTGATTTTAGTTATTTCTTTTCTTCTTCTAGCTTTGGGGTTAGTTTGTTCTTGTTTCTTTCCCTCCTCTATGTGTGATGACAGATTGTTAATTTGAGATCTTTCTAACTTTCTGATGTGGCATTTAACAATATCAACTTTCCTCTTAACACTATTTTTGCCACATCCCAGAGACTTTGGTATGTTGTATCTCTGTTTTCATTTCATTTATTTCAAAATTTTTTTAAATATCTGCCTTAATTTCATTGTTTATCCAAAAGTCATTCAGGAGCAAGTTGTTTAATTTCCATATAATCAAGTGGTTTTGAGAGATCTGCTTGAAATTGGTTTATTTCTTTTTTCCCATATAATATTTTTTTTTCTTTCTCTTTCCCCACTTCCCTAGGGGATGTAACTGGAGAGAATTCTGGATACGGTCTTTTGGCTTTGTTTCTATAGCCCTAACAACTTCTGTTGGCAGGTTTTATATTGGGCTGTGCAGTTTGACCTAGAAGTCATAGATGATTCTTATAGGTAAGAGTTGGCTGCAGCCAAAAGGGTTGGGTATATACTTTATCCTTGTTTATTGGAAGAAGTTCTCTGTTACCTCAGGCAATGGGCTGATCCTGGAGTGCACAGTGGTCTGAGCACCCTGCTCAGCCCAGGAGTAGGGGCAAGATGGGTGGGGCTGAACCAGACAGAACCATCTATAAGTCCCCTGATGGTAGTCACAAGCACTAGTGCTGAAGGAGAATTCAGTGGGTGGTCACCAAGCACCCAGAGATGTGCCTAGACATAAAGCTAGGAAGACTCCTTGGCCCCAGTTTTTCTGCCTGGGAAGTCGAGGTGGCCTAAACTCAAAATACAGGAGAATGGGTACTTCAGATGTGTGGAGATCTTCCTGGGCACAAAGTGTAGGGGACTCCCGCTACACCAAATTCTCTGCAGAGGATGAGAGGGGTGCCTCAGGCCGTTAACTGGATAGACAGATGCCCTGAATGCCTGGAGGTCTGCCTCGGTGTGGGGTGAGGATGGTTGTGCTTCACCACACTCTTTTTATCAGCTAGACACTGTCATGGAGGTTGTTTGCCCATATTCTTCTCCCTGAGATCTAGGATATCCTTCATGATTCCAGTGGATTACTATTTTTTTCTTCAATGAAAGCTCACAGAGTTTATCTTTATGCACTATTTTGCTGTTTCCAGGTGGCTGAAAAATGCTAAAAGCCTCTAATCCACCATCTTTGAGCAAAATGAAAAGTGAATCTTGAATGATGTGGGGAAAGATGCAGCTTGGCTGAGAAGTGTAAGTCTGGGAGGTGGGTGAGGAAAGACAGGAATAGAGGGAATTTGTACATATATCTACATAGAGGTAATAACCAGTAAAAAAAAAAAAGTGTCAAAAATGAACATATTTGATTGACTAGAAAAGAAACAGTGTTGTGCAGAGGTTAAACATAAGGACTATAAACTGAAGTTACAGGAGTTGGGATACTGATTTTGCCACTTACTGCCTTTGCAACTTTGGAAAACTTTCCTAAATTATCTATGCCTCAAATTCCTCAACTGTAAGTTCTAGGTAAAAATACTTTTTGTAGATTACTGAGTCAATGCATGTGAAGTACTTAGCATGGTGCCTAGCACATACTAAACATATTGGGAAAAAAAAATGCTTACTGTGACGGTTAATACTGAGTGTCAACTTGATTGGATTGAAGGATGCAAAGTATTGATCCTGGGTGTGTCTTTGAGGCTATTGACAAAGGTGATTAACATTTGAGTCAGTGGGCTGGGAAAGGCACACCCAACCTTAACTTGGGTGGCTGCCATCAAATCAGCTACCACCATGGTCAGAATATAAAGCAGGCAGAAAAACGTGAAATGGCTAGACTGGCTTAGCCTCCCAGTATACATTTTTCTCCCATGCTGGATGCTTCCTGTCCTTGAATACTGGACTCCAGGTTCTTCAGCTTTGTGACTCAGACTGGCTTCTTTGCTCCTCAGTTTGCAGATGACCTATTGTGGGACCTTGTGATCATGTGAGTTAATACTACTTAGTAAAACTCCTATAAATATAGGAGTTTATATGTACTATTAATTCTGTCCTTCTAGAGAACTCTGAATAATACAGATTTTGGTACCAAGAGTGGTTCTAGAGAAACAAAATATTAAGGATGGAGTTTTTTTCATTGGTTTTGGGGTTTCTGGAGTTGGCTGCTTAATATGATTAGACCCAAAAATGCTAAGGACTCTACTTCTAATAGTATGGAGAACACTGATAGTCCTTGGCATGAACTGTTTCGAGAGTTATGCAAAGTAAATGCATTTGACATGCCTGAATCACCACTCGTGAGAGGCAAGGAGTTTAGTTACTCTATACATAATGCCTTTGACTATATGTGGAGAACCAAGGAACATAATGAAGAAGAAAAGTTGGTTGGTTGCTCCTACGTTCACTGGACAAAGTGATGAAAGAAAATGATGACAGAGATTCTAACTCCTGGCTTCAGAAGCAAATACTTGAGATATGAGTCTCAAATCTGCTAAGATTGCCCTGAGTGAGAGTCTTATCTGCTGTAGAGAAAGAGCTGAAATTGTGGGAAAACAGACATAAGCTCTTATCATGTGAATGGCTGACCTGCAATGAAAGGTGCATGCACAGCCTCGCCAGGTGACTACTGTTAAAGTGAGGGCATTGATTGGAAAAGAAAGGGACCCTGAAACTTAGAATGGGAAGGTGAGAGGACCCTAATGAAGTTGGGGACACTGAACTTGTAAACTCTGATGAACCTTTTTTTCCAGAAGAAACAGCTTTCTCATCCCCAGTAGCAGCAACTTCCCCTCCCCAACCCATGTTGCCATCAGCCTTTACATCTTTGTATGAGGAGATAAACCCTGGGCTGCCTGAGGCAACAGTGATGACCTTCCCTGTGGCAGTTAAAAGGCAATATAATGTTGATTCTCCTCAGAAGCCACTCCCAACACCTCTGTTTGCTTCTAGGCCTGTAACTAGACTAAAGTCCTGGAGGGCCCCTAGAGGTGAGGTTCAGAGTCTGATCCATGAGGAAGTGTGCTACACTCAAAAATAATTGTTTGAGTTTTCTAACTTATATAAGCAGAAAACTGGAGAACAGGCACGGGAATGGATATTAAGGGTGTGGGATAATGGTGGAAGAAACATAGAGTTGGATCAGGCTGAATGTATTGATTTTGGGTCACTAACTAGGGACTCTCCATTTAGCATTGCAGTATTGGGAGTTTAAAAAGGTTCTAATAGTTTATTTTCTTGGTTAGCTGAAATATGGATTAAAAGATGGCCCAGTGTTAGTGAGCTGGAAATGCCTTATCTCCCTTGATTTAATGTAGAGGAAGGAATCTAAAGGCTTAGGGAGATTGGGATGGTGGAGTGGATTAGTCACTTTAGATCTATTCATCCCTGCTGGGAGGGTCTAGAAGATATACTCTTAACCAATGCTTTGCGAAATAGATTTGTGAGAGCAGCACCTGCAGTTTTGAGAAGCCCTGTAATTGCTCTTTTCTGTTTGTCAGATCTAACAGTGGGAACTAGTCACTCAACTACAAAATGTAAATACAATGGGAATAATTGAATCCCAAGGTGGCAGGGGCCAAGTTGTGGCAGTCAACCATCAAAGGCAAGGTGGGTGTAACTACTGTAATGGACAGCACAGGCAAAGCAGCAATCAGAATAGTCTGACTCATATCAGACTATGGCATTGGTTAATTAATCATGGTGTTCATAGAAGTGAAATTGATAGGAATCCTACTGCATTTCAACTTTTTTTCTTTTTTGAGATTGAGTCTTGGTGTGTAATCCAGCCTGAACTGCAGTGGTATGATCTGGGCTCACTGCAACCTCTGCTTCCAAGGTTCAAGCA
Organism: Piliocolobus tephrosceles; assembly: GCF_002776525.5. NCBI lineage: Eukaryota > Metazoa > Chordata > Mammalia > Primates > Cercopithecidae > Piliocolobus > Piliocolobus tephrosceles. Next base: position 43,799,809 of record NC_045443.1, on the reverse strand, counting down.
ATTCACCCGCCCCAGCCTCCTGAGTAGCTGGGACTGCAGGTGCACAAACCACAACCGCTTTTTTTCTGTATTTTTAGCAGAGATGGGGTTTCACCATGTTGGCTAGGCTGGCTTCAAACTTCTGACCTCAGGTGATCTGTCAGACTCAGCCTCCCAAAGTGCTGAGATTACAGATGTGAGCCGCAGTTCCTGGCCTTGCATTCCTACTTAATTTATATAAGCAGAAAACCTCCAGGTCAAATAGACAAAATACTAATTTGAATTATAAAAACAGAGAATCAACTCCTCAATGAATTTCGAGACTTGAGCCAGTTTACAGACCCAGAACCCCTTGAACGAAGGGGAGGTCGGGTCCCCTTGAGGAAGGACCCCACTGCACAACCAACAATTTATGCATTTAATCTTTCTCCTATCCTTCCCCAGGAGACCTCTGGCATTTTACCAGGGTACATGTGCAATGGGGAAAAGAAAATGATCAGACATTTCAGGGACTACTGGACACTGCCTCTGAGCTGACTTTGATTCCAGGGGACCCAAAATGTCACTGTGGTCCTCCAGTTAAGCAGGGCCTTATAGGGGGTCAAGTAATTAATAAACTTTTAGCTCAGGTTTGACTTACAGTGGGTCCCCAGAATCATCTGTGGTCATTTCCCCAGTACCAGAATGTATAATTGGCATAGACATACTTAGCAGCTGGCAGAACCCCCACATTGACTCCCTACTGGTAGGGTGAGGGTAATGATGGTGGAAAAGGCCAAATGGAAGCCATTAGAGCTGCCTCTACCTAGTAAAGTAGTAAATAAAAAACAATATTGCATTCCTAAAGGGATTGTGGAGATTATTCCCACCATCAAGGACTTGAAAGACGCAGGGGTGGTGATTCCCACCACATCCCCATTCAGTTCTCCCATCTGGCCTGTGCAGAAGACAGATGGATCTTGGAGAACGCCTGGGGATTATCATAAGCTTAATTATGTGGTGACTCCAATTACAGCTGCTGTATACCAGATGTGGTTTCATCGCTTGAGCAAATTAACCCATCTCCTGGTACCTGGTGTGCAGACATTGACTTGGCAAATGACTTTTTCTCCATTCCTGTCCATAAAGCTCATCAGAAGCAATTTGCCTTTAGCTGGCAAGGCCAGCAATATACCTTTACTGTCCTGTCTCAGGGTTATATCAAATCTCTGGCTTTATGTCATAATCTTATTCCAAGAGACCTTGATCAATTTTGCTTCCACAAGATATCACACTGTTCCGTTACACTGGTGACATTATGCTGATTGGATCCAATGACCAAGAAGTAGCAAACACACTGGACTGATTGGTGAGACATTTCCATGACAGAGGAAAAAAAATAAATCCGACTAAAATTCAGGGACCTACCTCAGTAAAATTTCAAGGGGTCCAGTGATGTGGGGTTTGTCAAGGTATTCCTTCTAAAGTGAAGGCTAAGTTGCTGCATTTGGCCCCTTCTACAACCATTGTGCCTCTTGGCACAATTCCTAGTGGCCCTATTTGGATTCTGATGGCAATATATTCCTCATTTGTCTGACCTGAAAGGCTGCCAGTTTTGAGTGGGGTCCACAAAAAGAGAATGCTCTGCAACAGATCCAGGCTGCTGTGCAAGCTACTCTGTCACTTGGACCATATGACCCAGCAGATCCAATGGTGCTTGAGGTGTTACTGGCAAATAGGGATGCTGTTTGGAGCCTTTGGCAAGCCCCCATAAGTGCATCACAGTGGAGGCCTCTATTTTGGAGCAAGGCCCTGCCATCTTCTGCAGATAACTACTCCTCTTTTGAGAGACAGCTTTTGGCCTCTTAATGGGCTTAGGTGGAAACTGAAAGTTTGGCCATGGGTCATCAAGTCACCATACGTCCTAAACTGCCTATCATGAGCTGGGTGCTTTCTGACCTATGTAACCATAAAGTGGGTTATGCACAGCAGCATTGCGTCATCAAAAGCAAGCAGTATATATATGATCAGGCTCGAGCAGGTCCTGAAGGCACAAGAGAAAGTGGCTCAAATGCCCATGGTCTCCACTCCTGCCACCCCTCATTCTCTCCCCTAGCCTGCACCAATGTCCTCCTGGGGAGTTCCCCATGGTCATTTGATAGAAGAAAAGAAGACTATGATCTGGTCACATACGGTTCTGCATGAGATACAGACACCACCCAAAAGTGGACAGCTGCAGCACTGCAGCCCCTTCCTAGGACATCCCTGAAGGACAGCAGTGAAGGGAAATCTTCCCAATAAGCAGAACTTCAAGCAGTGTACCTGGTTGTGCACTTTGCATTGAAGGAGAAATGGCAAGATGTGTGATTATACACTGATTCATGGGCTGTAGCCAATGGTTTCACTGGATGCTCAGGGACTTGGAAGAAGCATGATTGGAAAATTGGTGATAGAGAAATTTGGGGAAGAGGTATGTGGATGGACCTCTCTGAGTGGTCAAAAACTGTGATATTTGTATCCCATGTGAGTGCTCACCAATGGGTGACCTCAGCAGAGGAGGATTTTAATAATCAAGTGGATAGGATGACGTGTTCTGTGGACACCACTTAACCTCTTTCCCCAACACCTCTGTCATCACTCAATGGGCCCATGAACAAAGTGGCCATGGTGGCAGGAGTGGAGGTTATGCATGGGCCCAGCAACATGGACTTGCACTCATCAAGGCTGACCTTGCTATGACCACTGTTGAGTGCTCAGTTTGCCAGGAACAGAGACCAAGACTGAGCCCTCAATAAGGCATCATTCCTCGGGGTGATCAGCCAGCTACCTGGTGGCAGGTGAATTACACTGGACCTCTTCCATCATGAAAAGGGCAGAGGTTTCTCCTCACTGGAATAGACAGTTAATATGGATATGGGCTTGTCGATCCTGCATGCAATTCTTCTGCCAAGTCTACCATTTGTGGACTCACGGAATGCCTTATCCACCATCATGATATTCCACAGGCATTGCCTCTGACCAAGGCACTGACTTTATGGCTAAAGAAGTGTGGCAGTGGGCACATACTCATGGAATTCACTGGTCTTACCATGTTCCCTATCATACTGAAGCAGCTGGATTGAGAGAATGGTGGAATGGCCTTCTGAAGTCATGATTACAATGTTAACTAGGTGACAATACTTTACAGGGCTTGGCAAAGTTATCCAGAAGGTCGTGTATGCTCTGAATCAGTGTCCAGTATATGGCACTGTTTCTCCCATAGTCAAGATCCATAGGTCCAGGAATTAAGGGGTGGAAGTGGAAGTGGCACCACTCACCATCACCCCTAGTGATCCACTAGCAAAATTTTTGCTTCCTGTTCTCATGACATTCTATTCTGCTGGCCTAGAGGTCTTAGTTCCAGAGAGAGGAATGCCACTAGGAGATACAACAACAATCCCATTAAACTGGCAGTTAAGATTGCCACCTGAACACTTTGGGCTCCTCCTACCTTTAAGTCAACAGGCTAAGAAGGAAGTTACAGTGTTGGTTGGGGTGATTGACCTGAACTATCAAGATGAAATCAGTCTACTATTCCACAACGAAGGTAAGGAAGAGTATACATGGAATATCAGAGATCCATTAGGACATCTCTTAGTATTACCATGCCTTGTGATTAAGGTCAATGGGAAACTACAACAGCCTATTCCAGGCAAGGCTACAAATAACCCAGACCTTTCAGGAATGAAGGTTTGGATCACTCCACCAGAAAGAAAAAAAAAAAAGAAAAACAAAAATGACCTGCTGAGGTGCTTGCTGAAGGCAAAGAGAATACAAAATAGGTAGTAGAAGAAGGTAGTCATCAATACCAGCTATGACCATGTGACCAGCTGCAAAAACAAGGACTGTAATTGTCGTAAGTATTTCCACCTTCTGTTGTTAAAAACATTTTTTGCATGTACACACTTGTGCTAAGAAAATATCTTCATTTTATTTCCTTTTTCCTTTATCATGTGACATAAGATTTATTGACTTCATATCAGCATTTAAGTGTTGTTAATGTTATGTAAATAGTATTTGGGTTGGGGATTGGTACATTTCTGGTTGTACGAAGGATAGTTGTATTATGTTAGGTGTAATTATGACCTCATTATTGTCTCTATTTGAAGATTATGATCTCAGGAGATGTGTATGGGTTCAAGTTGACAAGGGGTGGTTTTGTGATGGTTAATACTGAGTGTCAACTTGACGGGATTGAAGGATGCAAAATACTGATCCTGGATATGTCTGTAAGTATGTGGCCAAAGGAGATTAATATTTGAGTCAGTGGGCTGGGAAAGGCAGACTCACCCTTTATCTAGGTGGGCACCGTGTAATCAGCTGCTAGCATGGCCAGAATATAAAGCAGGTAGAAAAACGTGAAAAGGCTGGACTGGCTTAGCCTCCCAGCCTACATCTTTCTCCCGTGCTGGGTGCTTCCTGCCCTCGAGCATTGCACTCCAAGTTCTTCAGCTTTGGGACTTGCACTGACTTCCTTGCTCCTCAGCTTGCACATAGCCTATTGTGAGACCTTGCCATTGTGTGAGATAATAGTATTTAATAAACTTTCATATATATGTGTGTATATATTCTTTTAGTTCTGTCCCTCTAGAGAACCCTGAATAATACACTTACCTTTATTTGGCAACTGGAGGCAACCAGTCAAAAGTACTTTTTGTGGTTTCAGATTGTACTTCACTAATGATTAGTAATGTTAATAGTTTTTTCACATACTTTTTGATTTTTTTTATGTCTTCCTTTAAGAAATGGAAAAATATCTATTTAGGTCCTTTCTCCATTGTTAAATCAGTTTATTTGTTTTCTTGCTATTGTATTGTTTGAGTTCCTTAGGTATTTTGGATACTGACCTCTTATTAGATGCATGGTTTGCAACTTTTTTTCAATTGATAGGTTGCCAATTCATTCTGCTAATTGTTTCTTCTGTTATGCAGTAGCTGTCTAGATTGGTGCAATCCCATTTGTGTGTTTTTGTCTACTCTTCCTTTAGTTGCTTGTTCTTTTGGAGTTATATTCAAAAAATTATTGCCTAGGCCAATGTCAAAAGCTTTTCACATATGTTTTCTTCTAGTGTGTTATGATTTCAGATCTATGGTTAAGTCTTTAAGCCATTTTGAGTTGATTTTTATATTTTGTGTGAGATAAGAATCACAATGAGCTATCACTTTACATCTTTCAGGATGGCTTTTATCACAAAAAATGAAAGACAAGTATTGGTGAGAATGTGGAGAAAAGAGAGCCTTGTATGCTATTGTTGGGAAGGTAAATTAGTATGGCCATTATGTAAAACTCTATGGAGGCTCCTCACAAAACTAAAAAGAAAACAACCATAAGATTGAGGAATCCCATTACTGGGGAAAGAAAGGAGATCAATATGGCAAAGAGATATCTGCACTCCCATGTTTATTACAGCATTATACTGAATAACCAAGATGTGAAATTAACTTAAATGTCTATCAGTGGATGAATGGATAAAGAAAATGTGGCATATATACTAAATGAAATACTATTCAGCCTTAGAAAAGAAGGAAATTCTGTCATCTGTGGCAAGATGGATGAATCTGGAGGACATTATGCTAAATAAAATAAACCTGACACGGAAAGACAACTACTATATCATCTCACTTTTTTGTGGAATCTAAATTAGTAGTATTCATAGAAGCAGGAAGTAGAATGGTGGTTAAATGGAGAGAGAGAAGATGTTGATCAAAGAGTACAAAGTTTCAGTCAGACAGAAGGAATACGTTTTTGAGATCTATAACATAACATTTTGAGATCTATCACACAGCATGGTAACTGTAGTTAATAATATTGTACTGTACACTTCAATGTTCTTAAGAGAGTAAATTACAAATGTCCTCATCACAAAAATAAGTACATGAGGTGATAGATATGTTAGTTTGATTTAATTATTCTATATTGTATGCAAGTATCATAACATCATATTTTACCTGGTAAATATGTGCAATCTGTCAATTAAAAATAAAAATATTTTAGACAGGAGGAATACATTTTGTGTCTCACAAATATATGCAATTATAATTTGTCAAATTATAATAAAAATTAAAAAAATAAAATTCTATATGGAATTAAAAATTAAATTTCTTTGGAAAAGAGGAACTGTTTGAATAATCAGTTATTTTCAGAACCGTGCTAAGTATTTGGAAGACAGAAGGAACGCAGAAGACATAGATCATGTCCTCATGGGAAGGGGAAAGAAAACTAACAGTTTTTGAGTGACTCTTATGCAGCAAGCAATTTCACTTTCATATGCTCCTCATAACACTGAGAGGTACTTACTACTACTTTCATTTTCATGTGAAAGAAAACTAAATTTCAAAAACAGCCAAAATTATACAACTAATCAGCAGTGAAATTGGGATCCTGACATAGAGTTAATTTACCCTGAACACTGTGACTTTCCTACTTAACATGTTGAAGTCTAGGCAGAAGCTCAGACTAATTTGGCAGGAGGTATGGTGGGGAGAGGGAGCATGAGAGAGAGGAGGAATTACAAGTCCTAACACAAATGAATTGAACTTAGAAAAATTAGAGATACAATTAGAATATGACAAATGGAAGCACATTACAAGAGGTGTAATCTGAACCTTGGGCAAACTTTATTTGCGATTAGCATAGTTGTTGAGTTGGTATGTCTTAAAGAAAACCTATTGCTTTCTCTAAACGTCATAGAAGAAGAAGAAAAAGAACAAATCTTAGAAGCACTGGAAAACCAGAAAGTTGTGCCATTAGGAGACCAGAATATTAAGGAATTCCTCCAAGATATAAAACAGATGGTCTTGGGTATTGGCAAAACCTGACACAGTGGGGAAATCCTCTTTCTTTCCTTCCTTCCTTCCTTCCTTCCTTCCTTCCTTCCTTCCTTCCTTCCTTCCTTCTTTCTCTCTTTCTTTCTTTCTTTCTTTCTTTCTTTCTTTCTTTCTTTCTTTCTTTCTTTCTTTCTTTTCTTTTCTTTTTCTTTCTTTTCTTTTTTTTTTGAGAGATGGAGTCTCACTCTGTCACCCACCTGGAGTGCAGTGGTGTGATCTTGGCTCACTGCTACCTCTGCCTCCCAGGTTCAAGTGATTCTCCTCCCTCCACCTCCCTAGTAGCTGGGACTACAGGTATGTGCCACCATAACTGGCTAATTTTTGTGGGAAATCCACTTTCTAAGCAGTTATGTAGAGCATTTACTCCCTGTCTAAGGGGTCTAAGGCCTGAGAATACCTCTGCAAATAATAGAGTTTAGTTCTAGGAATGCCCAGCATGAGCCCTGGGGCAGAAGAGAGAGGTAAGGTAAAGCTCCAAGTCGCTTCTGGCTTCACTGTAAATCGGGAGCGCCTAACTCAGAAAATGAGTTTCTCTGGCCTTCAGAGGAAACCCACCAGTGACACAGGCCCACTCACTAACAAGAGAACCTGGCTGTGACATTTGAGAAAAAAAAGAAAGCAAGTCAATAAGTGACATAAATAGAGGAATTAACCTCAAGGAAAGCACAGTTTGTGAAAAAACTAAATAAATCCTAACAATCACAGAAATGTTTTCTGAGAATTCAATAAAAGTGCATCCATGGCCGGGCGCGGTGGCTCAAGCCTGTAATCCCAGCACTTTGGGAGGCCGAGATGGGCGGATCACGAGGTCAGGAGATCGAGACCATCCTGGCTAACACGGTGAAACCCCCATCTCTACTAAAAACTACAAAAAACTAGCCGGGCGAGGTGGCGGCGCCTGTAGTCCCAGCTACCCGGGAGGCTGAGGCAGGAGAATGGCATGAACCCGGGAGGCGGAGCTTGCAGTGAGCTGAGATCCAGCCACAGCACTCCAGCCTGGGTGACAGAGCAAGACTCCGTCTCAAAAAAAAAAAGTGCATCCATTAAATGAGAAAGAAATAGTGTGAAATTTAAGCCTGAGAACACGAAACAATTCTTGGAAGTTTAAAATCTGGTTGCTAAGTTGAAATCTCAGTACAAGGACTGAATTGAAGAATGGAGAGAGCTAAAGCCATACTTAGCCACTGGGAAGCTTACTCTAAGGACTGTTCCAAGAACATGGTCTAAAAAAAAAAAAAAAAAAAAAAGGAAAAATGAAAGCTATGAGAGAAAAGTTAAGAAAAATAAAGCAATATCCAGAGATCCAGTATTTACCTAGTGAAATGAGTGTGGAAGGAAAAATAAAATCAAAGAAATGATGGAAGAACTTTTCATTTGCTAAAGAAAAAGTATGTGTTCAGATCAAAAGGGCCCACCGTGTGCATCACGCAAATATGAAGAAACACATTTTAGTGATTTTTATGAATTCCAAGGATAAAAATAAGATGATACAGCCCTTCAAAGAGGGGGAGGGGTAGAAGGAAAGTTACAAAGGACTTAGAATAAATCTGGCACCAAACTGCTGCCCAGCAAGAGGAGACGCCAGAAAACCCTGAAGAAACAGCCAAGATATTCTGAAGGAAAGGGATTTGGAAACTCTACAAGCTGAATTATCATTCAAGTCTGAAGGCAAAACAAAGAGCATTTCCAACATGCAAGCAATTTAGAAGTTTTGCCACCCACATATCCTTCTGAAAATATTACTCAAATAAAAGCATAATCCAAGAAAAAGCGGGACATGGGATACAAAAAGTAGAGAACAAGCCATTAGTAAAGTATAGGATTAAGACAAATAACTCCTCACGATGCAGCTGTAACATGTATTCTAATGGTTGAGCAAAGATTCCTAAAATAGAAAATATAATTTTAAAACAATTTGGAACAATATTTTCAAGGAGGAAGAGGAGCAGCAGCAGCAGCAACAGGATCTAGAAGACAAAGCAGAGGGAGCTAGGAGATAGGAAAGGAGTAAAATGGTGCCAGTGGTCTGATCCTGTATAGTTTAGGGGAAAGCCGCAGGGAGGGTACAGAGCTCAGGATGGTACAGATTAGTGAAAGAGACTCTCCCTCCCCCACTCCCTCCGCCACTGTTACTAAGATTCAATTAAGTCCCCAATTTAATTAGCAGAAATCACAACTATTTCTCAGAACTCAGAATTACTCGAACTCTATTGGGTAACAGCAGGTGTTCCATATCCTAGTGTGACATTTTCCTGACTCTTATTTGTTTACAAGTAAGTTGGCCATAAGATGTCTCATCCAAATCTGGACATGTTTGAGAGTGAGTGGGGCTATTAACTGCATGGATGCAGAGGAAATATGCACAAATCAGGACTGTCCCAGAAAATGGGGCTAAATGGTCATCCTGTTATATAGCCATCTGTCAGTCATGCTGACTGCACTGGATGGAGCCCTGCTAGGTCTGAGAAAACAGCTGAATCCTTGTGTGGCCACAAATCATTTACAGTTTTTCATCACCATCCCTGCAAGGCTCATTTTACAATGTATGTACTTCTGTGTAAGGCATGGTTTGCAAACATGAGGATTTGTTGGTTTTTAAATCAAGTTTCTGCTAATTGTCATTCTTATCTATTTTCCATCCTGTTTACTCCTGAAGTAGTTAAATATAATAAAGAAGGTGCCAAGTTTGAAGTCTATTTCGACCTTTGTTTAAAATGATCACTTCCTAACATTCAAAAGCTGAGAGGCAGAGGTTGTAAAACTCTCCTTTGAAGGGACTAAAGAAATAAAACGGCCTTCTCAGAGCCTGAGAGCTCTGCACACATTGTCCACATGGGCCAGTCACAACTGAAGAAAACATTAGAAAGCATGAGCAGACAAAAAGACCATAAAACAGTCTTATTAAACCCAACTGTGCTTGAAGTTCAGTAAAAGAAAGCAGCTAATAGTTGTGAAGACCACAGGTGAGTCACACTCAGGGTTTTCCACCCATAACCCCTGCCCCTGTCCCCTGCCAGTCTTAAATGAAAGCACAACCCACAAGGAGTTCCAGTCTACGGGCTTTGCAGAATGTTCCTTGAACACCGCCTCTGGCATATCCTCTCAGACTTGCAAGTGCCTGTTCTCTATTAGTGTGCCTCTATGCTCTTGCTGTCTTCAAGGTCTTTTTAAAAACCAGCACTTAGGAGATGATTAAAATTGTCCCAAATAAAATACATATGTGATGAATAGGTGTGCACTTTTCTTCCAATTATTCCTTGATTTTTTTTTTTGGGAAAACCACTATCCAATCTTGTTAAGCAGAAGGACAGGTAAGTGTGAAACCAGGTGTTACAAAAAATAAAAAATTTAGCTTCTAAAACAATGGAGTTACATTTATTTATAATGCTGAGGTTTAGTTATATAATATTAGACCTGATGTTCAGCATCAAATTATTCCCCTTGTAAGATATTAGCTGCAACATTAATGAAGTTTAGTATCTCAGTCTTGGTAACTGTCATGTTATCAAGTATCTCAGTCAGTCTTTCATGTTTTTCACTGAAAAGCAAGATTTAGTATAAAATAGATCTATCTTGGATACCATCCAAAGTGGTTTAATTGCTGAAGTTCTAAAAGAAAATCACTATAAAGCAAGATGGGCCCCAGAGTATGCCTAAAGTACATTCATTTTTTTAAAAAGTAAATAAATAAAAGTGAATATCTGAACCTTGATTACTATGTGCTTGGCTGAATTTTAAGTGCTTTACAAATATTAGATCATTATAGTGAATTCAAAGGGCTTTACTCTAGAAAACTAATACTATCCAATGTGGGTGTTTTGATTTTGTTTTGTTTTGTTTTGAGATGGACTCTTGCTCTGTTGCTCAGGCTGGAGTGCAGTGGTGCGATCTCAGCTCACTGAAACCTCTGCCTCCTGGGTTCAAACAATTCTCCTGCCTCAGCCTCCCAAGTAGCTGGGATTACAGGTATCTGCCACCATGCCCAGCTAATTTGTATTTTTAGTAAAGATGGGATTTCACCATGTTGGCCAGGCTGGTCTTGAGCTCCTGACCTCATGTGATTCACCTGTCTCGGCCTCCCAAGGTGTTGGGATTACAGGTGTGAGCCACTGTGCCTGGGCTCAAATCTTTTAAAAATCCTATTCTTAAGACATGAAAAAAGGGACAAAGAGGAAAAGCAGAATAAAGAGGGGAGAGAGACCAGAGATTTTTTTTTTTTCCCGATGAAGTATATAATTGATGAAGAGAGTTAATAATCAGAAGGGGACAGTATGAAAAGCTATTCATCAAAAACTAACCCCCTTCCAGCACTGACACTTTGGGAGTCTTTTATAAGCAAGGCACTGGTAGCAAAATGAGAAAAAAAAAAAAAAAAAAAAAGGAAAGGTGTGTTGCTATTCTGTCCTGAAAAAGCTCCAGGCTCCCCTTAACTTGGTGTCTGTTTTTTGTTTTTTTTTTTTTTTCTCCCCACCAATGAGCAATGCCAAGGCAATAACAACAAAAACAATAACAATGAACATGAATTGAGAGTAAGCTATCTTACTGGCACTGCACCAGGCATATTACATGCATTTTAACCTTTGTGTTACATTCTGCAGAATAGCTTGCTGATCTCTACTTCCCTTATAGATGACGTTGATGCCACTGCACCACAGATATACTTTGTGTAGTCAGGAAATAGAGGGTGAAGAGTGAAAGACTATGTTTTGCTAATTCTTTTATAGTACAGCTAGTTCTATGGACCACACAGACATACCTGCATGAGATTTGGGAGATTCAGGGATATGGAGTGAGGTCAAAGCTAAGCTTCTGTTACTTCTGCTGGAAAACAGTGCCTTGGAGGCGTTGATGTATCAGCTATAGGAGAAGCTGGTCACTTAGGACCACACCTAGCTTTATGGCTGTTGAGAGGCAAGGAGCAGGGTGTTCATATTCTTAGTCCACATTATGGCAGAAGTTTGGGGGGACGAGTAAACATGATGGCAGCTTCTTGTTTCCCCAACTTCCTGATTGTTATAGAGACAAAAGCTCACTTGGTGGGCAATTTCTGCAGTATCATTGTGGGAGTCATTCCTGGAAGCTGAGTTTATAGTCTGCTTCCTCAGCCTTCACAATTTTATAAGCACCTATCCTCTGTGCTAAATCTCTTTCCGCTTAAACTGGCTTGAATAGATTCTGTTATGTGCTACTCAGACGGTAGTACCTTGACTAACTAGGCCTGGTTATCTGATCTGGTTGGGTTGGAGGATAGTGAAGATTCAGTTGCCATTGAAGAATGAAATACTTATCATTCACAATATGCAGCAGCAAAATAACTCCTAAAACTGTCACCTATAGCCATACAGAAATAGTGCGTGTTGGGGAAATGATTTTGGCAGCTAGAGGTTACTTCTGTAGCACAGTATGAGAAGCACAAGAAATATGAAACTTTTACCAAGGGTTGAATGCTCCTAACTGCACTTCAGAGCTTAAAGAAAGAGAATTCAAGGCTCAGCATTGTCAATTTTTGGATCAAGACATGGTCAGAGAACTAGGGAGTGTCTTAGGTTACCCTGAAAGAATTTCTTATCTCATCTCAAGAATAAGGTATCTAAAAGACATGGACTCTACCTAGGTACTCATCAACAGTGGGTTGCATAAAGAAAATGTGGTACATATACAACATGGAATACTATACAGCAATAAAAAAGAACAAAAGCATGTCCTTGACAGCAACATAGATGCACTGGAGGCCATTATCCTAGGTTAATTAACAGAGGAACAGAAAACCAAACACCACATGGGTGGCAAGTGGGAGCTAAAAATTGGGTATTCATAGACATAAAGATAGCAACAATAGATACTGGGAACTACTAGTGGGATGGGGAGGAAGCATGAAAGGGTTGAAAACTATCGGGTACTATGCTGACTACCTGGGTGATGGGATCAATCGTATCCCAAATCTCAGCATCATGCAGTATACCTGTGTAACAAATCTGCACATATGCCCCTGGATCTAAAATATTAATAAAGTTGAAATTATAAAAAATAAAAATAAAATAATAGTGATGCTGCTAAAACTCAGACCCAGAGTGTCATCATGTGAGTTGGAGAATTCAGTCTCACAACATCTCTTATGTGAAAGCAGAGCATTGACTAAAAAAGAGAAAAACCATGAGAATTAGAATGGTGATATTTGAGAGGGATGGGTTTTCCCAAACACTGCTGAACACCCTTTAACTGCAGAATAATCACTTTGTCATTCACTTCCTGAAATTGTTCTTTCCTTTCTTGAACAAAAGACTTGTTTTCCTCATGTTCCACCTGCACCACCTCTCATTGCGTTTAGACTTTTAACTACAGCAATACATGATTGGTCTCCAGAATGCCCCTGAAGACCAATCACAAAGTCAAATCCAAGAGGAGCACACTTACATGCTAAAAAGAAAATATAAAACTTTGCTAATTTATCTATTGCTGTATAACACACCACCCCAAAACTTACTGACTTGAATAAAATAAATAAAAATTTTATCTAGCTCATGAGTTAATGTTATCAATTTGGGCTGAGAAGAGCTGGGTAATCTTTCTGATCTGGGCCAGGATCAGCTACTTGTGGCTGGGTGTGCTTACATTCTGGGTCCTTAGTTGGCATTGCTGGGATGGCAGTGAATTTGAATACTCTCTTTTTGTAAAAGGCTAGCGTAGGTATATTTGCATGGTAGTGGAATGTTTCCCAGTGAGAGCAGAAGCTGCCACACTTCTTGAAGCCTAGATACTTGTATAGTATCACTTTCTCCATATTCTATTCATTAAAGCTAGTCAGAAGCCTGCTCATTTTCAAAAAGTGGAATAATACACTCCACCTCCTAATAGAGATGGTACAAATAAATTGCAGCCATTTCTTTAACCTACCATATGTAAGGATAAACAACAATAACAAAACTAAACTGGTGAAAATATGAACAAATTAATTCCAATGGTGCTAGAGTAGACTGAAGCAAGAGGAATATAATTTATCTTGGCTGAATTTAATGATATGAGTGTACTCAGAGATTTTTGATTTAATATGCTAGCTAGAGCAGTCAGGAGTGATTCTAATTTTTCCTAGGTTCATTGTCTTAAAATATGAGTTATAGTTTAATTGAGATGCAAAAATTAATTTGTATAGCATAGAAGGAATCTATAGACTAATGAGAAAGGTGCTGATAACCAGAATAATAGCCCCATACTAGGGACCAGGAATAGTCACTGCAATTAGAGATAGCACATGATTAAGCTCATGATACTTCACAGTCACACAACGGAGTTAAATGGACACAATATTGCTTCATGTTTCCTATTTGTTATGGAAGAAGAGCTCCAGGAAACTCCACTTGGTTTTTATACAATAAGCTAAGAAGCATATTTATAGCATGTACTTGTGACACTACTGCAAGGACCTTCCTCAAGGGACTGTGGGTCAGTGAACTTGCATAAGAGGCTGTGACTCTCTATTAAAGTGATTCAAATCAGGCATCTGTTTTTAAAATTCACAATTATTTTTGTTACACAATGCTGTATTTCCAACTGAGGATAGTTTTGAAAGGGAAAGAGGGCACTGGAAATTATGAAAATTTATACATTTTTCTGATAAATTGGCTTATTACATTGGTAGACATATCTCATAGTTCTATTCAAAAACTATTTTTTAAGAGATGGTATCTTACTGTACTGCCCATGCTGGCCTCAAACTCCTGGGCTCCAGCAATGATCCCACCTCGGTGACCCAAATCACTGGGACTATAGACACAAACCACCATGACCCATTTATTCAAAAACTATTTTTTAAAAGAAAACTGTTTCTAAAAAATAAGTAACACACATTTGTACTTTAAAACAACATTTAACATTTAAATAAATTTATTTATTTCAATTATTCAAACATTTAAAAATAATATAAAAGTTGTTGAAGACCAACCATCTCACAAAGCAAAACAAGCAAAGCAGGATTAAAGTTTGAAAATTTCTTTTTGAAACTGTAGAACTATCCAGAAGGTCAAGACTTGAGGATCAAAATCCCAGAGAGAAAACAATATCATTGAGATGAGCCCAATAGTCTACCCTACTTTTTCCTTTGAGGCATTTGTTTTGCATAAGCAGCATTAGCTAAGTAGAAAGCAATGGTTAACAGTCTTAGAAGATAAAGGTTTTCAGAAATCTCACCTCCTGGAGAGACAAAAATTACAGTTAAGGTGGTAGAACAATTTATATTCCTTTGGATACATACCCAGTAATGGGATTGCTGGGTTGAATGGTAGTTCTGTTTTAGGTTCTTTGAGAAATCTCCAAACCACTTTCCATACTGGCTGAACTAATTTACATTCACACCAACAGTGTATAAGCATTCTCCTTTCTCTGCAACCTCTCCAGCATCTGTTTTTTGACTTTTCAGTAATAGCTATTCTGACTGGTGTGAGGTGGTATCTCATTGTGGTTTTGATTTGCATTTCTCTGATGATTAGTGAGGTTGAGCATTTTTTCATATGATTGTTGGCTGTGTGTATGCCTTCTTTTGCAAAATGTCTGTTTATGTCCTTCGCCCACTTTTTAATGGGGTTGTTTGGTTTTTGCTTGTTAATTTGTTTAAGTTCTTTATATACTGAGAATTAGACTTCTGTTGGATGCATAGTTAGCAAACATTTCCTTCCATTCTGTAGGTTGTCTATTTACTCTGTTGATACTTTCTTTTGCTGTGCAGAATCTCTTTAGTTTAATTAGGTCCCCATATGTCAATTTTTATTTTTGTTGCTGATATGGTTTGGCTGTGTCCCCACCCAAATCTCATCTTGAATTCCCACGTGTTGTGGGAGGGACCTGGTGGGAGGTAATTGAATCATGGCGCCAGGTCTTTCTCATGCTGTTCTCATGATAGTGAATAAATCTCAGAAGATCTGATGGTTTTATAAGGAGGAGTTTCCCTGTACAAGCTCTCTTCTCTTGTCTGCCACCATGTCAGATGTGCCTTTCACCTTCCACCATGATTGTGAGGCCTCCCCAGCCATGAGGAACTGCAAGTTTATTAAATCTCTCTCTTTTGTAAATTGCCCAGTCTTGGTTATGTCTTTATCAGCAGTGTGAAAATGGACTAATACAGTTGCAGCTGCTTTTGGCATCTTCATTATGAAATCTTGTCCAGGACCTATGTTCAGAATGGTATTTCTTAGGTTATCTTTTAGGATTTTTATTGTTTTAGCTTTTGCATTTAAGTCTTTAATCCATCTTGAGTTGATTTTTGTATATGGTGTAAGGAAGTGGTCCAGTTTTATTCTTCTGCATATGGATTGCCAGTTATCCTAGCCCCACTTATTGTATAGGGAGTCCTTTCTCCATTGCTTATCTTTTTCAACTTTGTCAAAGATCAGATAATTGTAGGTGTGCAGCTTTATATCTGGACTCTCTATTCTGTTCTATTCGTTTGCAGGTCTGTTTTTGTACCAGTACAATGCTATTTTGGTTACTGTAGACTTGCAATATAGTTTGAAGTCAGTTAATATGATGCCTCTAGCTTTGTTCTTTCAAAAACATTTTTTTTAGGTACAAAACTTGTTTGGCTTTTACTTGATATCAACACTTTGAAAATGTTATCTTTGTCTTCCAGATTCTATTATTTCTATTGTTAAATCAGCTCTCTGGATTATTTTCATTTCTTTAAAGGTAATGTGTCTTTCTTTGAACTGCTTTTAAAACTTTTTGATTCTGAACAATTTGATTATTGTATTTGTAGATGTGGTTTTCTTTCTATTTATCCTAGACTCATAGCACTTTAAAATATGTGTTTTGATATCTTTGGTCAGTTTGGGAAAATTCAAAAATATTGTTTCTGCCCCTGATGTGGTTTGGATGTTTTTCCCCTCTGAATCTTATGTTGAAATGTGATTCCCAATATTTGAAGTGGGGCCTGGTGGGAAGTGATTGCATTATGGTGGTGGATCCCTCAGGAATAGCTTAGCACCGTCCCCTTGGTGATGAATGAGTTCTTGCTCAGCTAGTTTATGCAAGATCTCGTTGTTTTCAGAGTGTGCCACCTCTCCCTTGCTCTCTTGCTCTCATCATGTGACCTGCAGGCTCCCTCTTCACCTTACACTATGATTGTAAGCTTTCAGATGCCCTCACCAGGAGCAGATGCCAGCACCATGCAGTCTCACCTGCAGAAATGTGAGCCAAAATAGACCACTTTTCTTTATAAATTACCCAGTCTCAGGTATTCCTTGATAGCAGCACAAGAACAGACTAACACAGAAAATTGGTACCAAGGAGTGGGGTATTGCTATAAAGATACCTGATGATGTGGAAGTGGCTTTGGAACTAGGTAATGGGCAGAGGTTGGAGGAGTTTAGAGGGCTCAGAAGAAGATAGAAAGATGAGGGAATGTTTGGAACTTCTTAGAGACTGGTTAAATGGTTGTGACCAAAATGCTGACAGAGATATGAACAGTGAAGTCCAGGCTGATGTGGTCTTATGTGGAATTGAAGACATTATTGGGAAGTGGAACAAAGGTACCCGTGTTATGTCTCAGCAAAGAACTTGGTTGCATTGTGTCTACATCCTAGGATCTGTGGAAATTTGAACGTAAGAGTGATGATTTAAGGTATTTGGTGGAAGAAATATCTGAGCAGCAAAGCATTCAAGAAGTAGGGTGGCTGCTTCTTACAACCTATAATCAGGTACAGGAGTAAAGAAATGACTTAAAGTTGTACCATATTTAAAAGGGAAGCAGAGCATAAAAGTTCAGAAAATTTGCAGTCAGGCTCTGGTAGAAAAAGAATCCAAGCAGGTGTGGAACAATCACTTTCTAGAGAGATTAGTATGACCAAAAGAGAGCCAAGTGCTACTATCCAAAACAATGAGGAAAAAGCCATTTCAAAAGTCTCCGGGATAGCCCTCCGCATCATGGGTACAGAGGCCCAGGAGGAAAGCGTGGTTTCAGGGGCCAAGGCACTGCTGCCCTGCTTATTCTAAGGACACTGCTCCTCACATCCCAGCCACTCCAGCTTTAGCCTTGGCTCAAAGGGCTTTGGATACATCTCAGACCACCACTCACAAGAATGCAAGCCATAAACCATCAAGAAACAGCATGTGTATGTTCATTGCAGCACTATTCACAATAATAAAGACATGGAATCAACCTAAGTGCCCATCAGTGGCAGAATGGACAAAGAAAATGTGATACATAAACACCGTAGAATACTAATGAAGCTGCAAATAAGAATGAAATCATGTTTTTTGTGGGAACATGAATGGAGCTGGAGGCCATTATCCTAAGTGAACTATCACAGAAACAGAAAACCAAATACCACATGTTCTCATTTATAAGTGGGAGCTAAACATTGAGTACACACGGACACAAAGAAGGCAACATCAGACACTGGGGCCTACTTGAGGGTGGGGGGTGGGAGCAGAGTGAAGATAAAAAAAAACTCCATATAGGATAATATGCTTATTACCTGGGTGACAAATAATCTGTACTCCAAACACCTGTGACATGCAAGTTATATTACATATATATATATATATATATGTGTGTGTGTGTGTGTGTGTGTGTGTGTGTGTACGTGTGTATATATAGAAAGAGAGGAGAGAGCTGACTTAACAGTAGAAATATTATATATATACAAAACAAACTTGCACATGTATCCCTGAACCTGAAATAAAAGTTAAAAGAGAAAAGAGGAAAGGAGAAAATTAGAATGAATACTGTGGTGTTGAATTTATACTGCAGATAGTGAGAACTCATGGATTTCAGTAAATGTATGTAGATATGGAAATGTTTTAAACGTCAGAAAGTGACATGTGGATGAGGCTCCAAAGAAAAGGGAATGCTTATACACTGTTGGTGGAAATGCAAATTAGTTCAGCTCCTGTGGAAAGCAATTTGGAGATATCTTGAAGAACTAAAAATAGAATTACCATTGAACTCAGCGATCTCATTACCGGTTATACACTCAAAGGAGAATAAAACATTCTACCAAAAAGACACCTGCACTCATATGTTTATCACAGCACTATTCACAATAGCAAAGACATGGAACCCAGGTGCAAGTGAATGGTGGATTGGATAAAGAAAATGTGGTACACATACACCATAGAATACTACACGACAATAAAAAAGAGCAAAATCATGTCCTTTAAAGCAACATGGATGCAGCTGGAGACCATTATCCTAAGTGAATTAATGCAGAAACAGGAAACCAAATACTGCATGTTCTTACTTATAAGTGAGAACTAAACATTTGGTATACACAATCACAAAGATGGGAACAATAAACACTGGGACTCCAAAAAGTGAGATGGCAGAAGTGAGGGCAAGAGTTGGAAAACTACCTACCAGGTACTATGTTCACTAATTGGGCAGCAGTATCTTTACAAGCCCAAACCTCAGCATCACACAACATACCCATGTAACAAATCTGCACATGCATTCCTTGAATCAAAATAAAAAGAATAAAATAAGGCCGGGCATAGTGGCTCACGCCTGTAATCCCAGCACTTTGGGAGGCCAAGGCAAGATCAGGAGGTGAGGAGATGGAGACCATCCTGGCTAACATGGTGAAACTCCATCTCTACTAAAAATACAAAAAATTACCCGGGTGTGGTGGCGGGCACCTGTAGTCTCAGCTACTCGGGAGGCTGAGGCTGGAGAATGGAGTGAACCTGGGAGGCGGAGCTTGCAGTGAGCCGAGATCGCGCCACTGCAGTCCAGCCTGGGCGACAGAGAGAGACTCCATCTCAAAATAATAATAATAATAATAATGATAACAAAAATAAATAAATAAATAAATAAATAAATAAATATTTTTAAGTAAACAACAACAAAAAAATGTTTTTGGGACAGCATCTCACTATGTTCCCTGACTGCTCTCGAACTCCTAGGCTCAAGTGATCCTCCTGCTTCAGCCTCCCACATTGCTGGGATTACAGGTGTGCACCACTGTGCCCAGGTAGAAAAAAATATTAAAAAAAAAAAAAAGACAACGAAATAAAGACAGTTTTTAGACAAAAAAGGAGAGAACTCATGCTGTTAAACCTTTACTGAAATAAAAAAAAAACTCATGAAGATATTTTTTCAAGCAGAAAAAAAATGATCCAAGATGGAAACATGGAGGTGAAGAGAAGAATGAAGGGTATTAGAGGGAGGAAATGTAAGTTAAAATTATTTCTTCAAAGCATTTATAATAATGCCTTGTGGGAATTGCTATATGTATAGAATGAAATACTAGACAAAGATAATATAAAGGATAGGAAGGATACTGCAATACACATACAAGTGCAGGTATCTTTTTAAAAATAAACGTATTTATTTTTCTTTGGGTAGATACCCAGTAGTGAGATTGCTGAATCAAACAATAGTTCTATTTTTAGTTCTTTGAAAAATATCCATGCTGTTTTCCAGAGGTTGTACTAATTTACATTCCCACCAACAGCCTATAAGCATTCCTTTTCTCTGTATCATTGTCTGCTTTTTTTTTTTTTTTTTTGTATTTTTCACAATAGCCATTCTAAGTGGCATAAGATGACATCTCATTGTGGTTTTAATTTGCATTTCTCTGATAATTAGTGATATTGAACATTTTATCATATGTTTTTTGTGACTTCTTTCAAAAAAATGTCTGCTCATGTTTTTCTGCCCACTTTTTAATGGGGTTATTTGGTGTTTGTTGTTGTTGAATTGCTTGATTTCCTTATAAATTCTGAATATTAGTCCCGTGCTGGTTGCATAGTTTGTATATATTTTCTTTTATTCTCCATGTTGTCTGTTCAGAATCCTTTAATTAAGTCTCATTTGTCTATTTTTGGTTTTGATGCTTGTGCTTTTGAGGTCTTAGTCGTGAATTCTTTGTCTATACCAATGTCCAGAAGAGTTCTCCCTAGGTTTTCTTCTAGTATTTTTCTAGTTTCAAGTCTTACATTTAAGTCTTTAATTCATTTTGCATTGTCTTTTTTATATAGTGAGAGAAAGGGGTTCAGTTTTATTCTTCTGTGTATGGCAATCTAATTTTCCCAGCACTATTTATTGAAAAGGGTATCTTTTCCCCAGTGTATGTTTTTGTTGCCCTTGTCAAAGATTAATTGGCTGTAGATATGTGGCTTTATTTCAGATTGTCTATTCTGTTCCATTGATCTATGTATCTATTTTTGTACCAGTACCATTCTGTTTTGGTTACTATAGTGTTGTAGTGTAATTTGAAGTTGGGTTATATGATGCCTCCAGTTTGTACTTTTTGCTTAGGATTGCTTTGGCTATTCAGGCTCTTTACTGGTTCCATATGAATTTTATGACTGTTTTTTTCTAATTCTGTGAAAAATAGTAAAGACATAAAGTCAACCTAAGTGTTCATCAACAGATGATTAGATTAATAAAATATGCAATAGTATTACATATACAAATGCAATACTATTCAGCCATAAAGAGAATGAATTCAAGTCTTTTGCAGCAATATGGATGGAATTGGAGGCCATTATCTTAAGTGAGACAACTCATAAATAGAAAGTCTAATACCATGTGTTCTCATTTATAAGTCAAATACCACATGTTCTCACTTATAAGTAGTCCTCATAGGTTCAGTCATTGGGGATTGTCCCCTGCTCTTCCTTCACCCTAAGGTAGCATCTATGTTTGGGGTTCATGTGCCAACATGGCATCAAGGGAGGCATGTAGTCCTTATCCATCTGTCTACACTGGCATTCACTGCCATGAATGGTCATCGTTCCACCTGGTTACTGGCATTGCTCCTCCATGTTGACATCTTTTAAGAGGTCACACTCTCAGTGATTTTTAGACGTACTGTCTAGAACTCAGCCTCGGGTCTGCCAGTGTGCTCTTAGCTACGCTTGGTGCCTCTTATTTATTTATTTATTTATTTATTTATTTATTTATTTATTTTACTTTTTTTTTTTTTTTTTTTTTTTTTTAGTTTCTGAGACGGATTCTTGCTCTGTGCCCAGGCTGGAGTGCAGTGGTATGATCTTGGCTCACTGGAACCTCCGCCTCCTAGGTTCAAGCAATTCTTCTTGTCTCAGCCATACAAGTACCTGGGACTACAGGCACTCACCACCATGCCTGGCTAACTTTTATATTTCTAGTAGAGATGGGGTTTCACCATGTTGGTCAGACTAGCCTCAAACTCCTGACCTCAAGTGATCCACCCACCTTGGCCTCCCAAAGTACTGGGATTGCAGGCGTGAGCCAGTGAGCCACAGCGCCCAGTCGGCTTGCTGCCTTTCTTAGGGATATAGAAAATTCTACTCTGCTACCAACCCTTCTCTGTTGTTAAACAGAAAACTCGATGGGCTGCCTCACACCTCTCCAGTCCTGCTCCCCATGCAGCTATCTCTTATTCTATTCTTATTCTATTTCTTTAGAGAGAAAACAGGGTGCCTGTCTCTTCTTCTCACATTTTGGAGAATTGTTTCTTTAATCACCCGCCCTCCCCAAGTTTGCAGCTAACAAGTAGGCAACGAAGCAGGGCACAGCACACCTGTTCAGAGATTCTCACCATCACCGGACTCTCTTCCTCTACTCTAAATCATCCCCTAACTCCAACCGAGACCCCTCCTCCCCCTTCTGCCAGGAGCAGAGGTGCTAGTGAACTGGCTCAGCAGTTTCAAAAGGACAGGCTTTTTCACACTTAAAAATCAAGAAGTTAATGCATGAATCCTCCAGTTCTGCCATGCTGATTTCCTCTTAGGGCAATAGAAACCTCTAGTCCAGCCCAAAGAGGGTAAGGGCACAGCATAAACAAATACATAAACAACAAAAGCCATAAGAATTAATATTATTCAGCCACACTTTGAGTTTCTTACAGGACAGCAAATAATTCAATACTTAGAGTAAATTTTGCATGTGCAGATGCAAAGCTTAAAATCTTTCTGTCTATATAGTAAGGACCCTCTTAAAAATAGACATCGGCTTTGGAACAAAAAGAACAAAGCACACACAGAAAACGAAAACAGAATACGAATGATGAATGAATAGGCCGCTGGACAAAAGTAGAGTTTTAAACAATTGATTCTTTAGTATGGAATAGTGTTTCTCACTAGGGTTCTTAGACTCGTGGGGTTCTTTAAATGCATTTTCAAAGGTCCACTTGTTCTCTATAGAAATTCTGTGAATGTGTATTTTCTTTTCAATGATAATCCTCAAAGATAATATAAACATATTCGTAGTCATCTAGGTAATCACTTTATCCCCAAATATTATCATGCAATTTTGGCTTCTACTTCTGAATTTGTGTTTGCAGTAGTCCTAAGGAATCACTTTAAGTGACTATACTTAAGTTTAATGCATTGGAAACATGCTTGCCTGATGTCAGGTCAGCAGTCAGACCTTAGGTGTCTTAATATTAGAACATAAACAACTTCCCTTGTTCCCAGTTACACTAAAGTTGAATTATTTTTACTAGTTATGAGTATGCAACTTCTCTTTTGAATTATTTCAATTAAAAAACTTTCCCATAGAATGCAATTTCAATTTCTTATATTAGTTGATAAATGAGATTGATTTGACAACATAAAACAACCTCCTGCTACCAAGTAATATAGGAGAGCATGCGTTCTAATGATTACAGGCTAATGTAAAAAGAACAGTTGAGTATTTAATGCATTAATCAGGCATTTCTGCTAAATGAAGACCAAATGATGTCACTGTCAGCCTTATGAAAATAAATTTCTCACATTTGAATAAAGAAAAGGGATGGGAAACGAGTCATCTCATGGCACAAGAGAACTGAGGTATGGCAACAATAGAAGACCCAAACTATATCACATTCACATTTCACATTGCAACTTAGCCCATGAAAATCAATTATTCATTACATTAGGGATATTGTTAACTTTGAAAGTTACTAGGTTTCACAGCTTTATCTTTAGCAGGTAAATTGATTCTGTTCTTACATTTGTATAGAAACTATGGGCCATATGGAGTAGTTTTTCTTTTATTTTAACACATGTAAGAAATATTAAAATAAAAACAACTTGATTTCTCCTCAATGAATTCTACACACACACACACACACACACACACACACAAACCCAGGGTCACTGTTTTACCCATGATCTCTTCTAAACATTAAAGAAGATATGACACTTTCATACAAACTTTTCCAGGGAAGAGAAAAAGGACAATAGGCATTTCCAATTTATTTTCTAAAGCCAGTATAACCTTGACTAAAAAGAACATTACCAAAAAAGAAAATTGCAAACCTAAATCTCTCATGAACAAAGATGCAAAAATCCTAAACAAAATACTGTATTATCAAATTGAATAAAAAGAGATAAATTACTTGGGTTTGTGAATCATATAGAGTTAACTAGACGCTTATATTAGAACAACACTATGTTGCATTTTTTTAGTTGGGAATATTAGTACATTCAATGAGGAAAACGTACTTTAAAAGTTAACAGCAGCTTTTTCCCAGGGAAAGTATTATTTTTTGTTTGACAAAACACCTTGATAGGTCGTTGTTCTGCAAGGCGGAGATGTGAAACAAAGAGAAAGCTAACTGTTGAAAACAAAACAAAACAAAAAGACAGAGTTCCTTTGGCAGCCAAAAGAAGACATGAGGTTATTAGGCTAAAAAGGAAGAGCGATAAAGAAGTTGAGACTGAAAGAGAGAGAAAGAGGTTCAGCAACTTGGTCATGTGAGGCAAGAAAATCACTAGTATACATTCCTGACAATGGATATGTCCAATGGACTTGCGAAAACAAAGGTGTCTAATATTTCATGTTAAGTTGTGCTATGGTAAAGCTGCCACTCTATCACTCTCTATATTTTGGGCAAAATTCTTCTAACTGCATTGTGATGGAAGTACTTTACAGAAATCTAGGAGAGGAGGTTGTGTTCTACATTTGAACCAAAACAAGGCAGAAAAACAGAACAGCCACAGGAGATGAGAAGTGAGTTGAAGAGTTTCATGAGCAAAGAAAATTTGAACGAGAACTGCTGCAATCTACAGGAATGTACACAAATCTTGGAGAGGGCGCTGCAGATGCGACTTTTAAGCATTTTGATTTTAATATCAAGAACAAGATGATTTTTTGAGGTGAGGACAATATTTGGGTTAAATATACATAAGAATAATACAAATGTTTACCTAGTTCTTAATAGGTATCAGGCAGTTTTACCAAGTCTTTTGCATGTACTAACCTATGTAATTTCTACAACTGTGTAACTTGAACAAGTTACCTAAACCTGATTGTGCCTCATCTGTAAAATGGAAATAATTATTGTGCTTCATAGGAGTTGTCACACAATTCGTAGGCAATAGAGTTGGGATTTGAACTGAGAGAGTTGACTTACCAGAGCCAGTGTTCTTACCTGTCAAGTCACACTGCCTCTTAAAAATGCTATGTCTGCCAGGTGCGGTGGCTCAACCCTGTAATCCCAGCACTTTGGGAGGCCGAGACGGGTGGATCACGAGGTCAGGAGATCGAGACCATCCTGGCTAACACTGTGAAACCCCGTCTCTACTAAAAAATACAAAAAACTAGCTGGGAGAGGTGGCGGGCGCCTATAGTCCCAGCTACTCGGGAGGCTGAGGCAGGAGAATGGCGGGAACCCGGGAGGCGGAGCTTGCAGTGAGCTGAGATCCGGCCACTGCACTCCAGCCTGGGCGACAGAGGGAGACTCCATCTCAAAAAAAAAAAAAATGCTATGTCTTCACTTTTCTTTTGGGGGCTCAGTCATACATTAAAACAGACAAACAAAACAAAACAAAAAACATTCTTGTTGGCTTCATAGAATCCTGAGTTACATCCCAACTAATATTGCATTAGATCAGAACTTTATCTTTTGCATGGACTGCCCCTGGCTAGTCTCTTTGCTTCCAGTCCTAGCTCCTTCAAATCCTTCTCACACTGATTAAATGTATTAGTTTATACACTGATTAGTTGAAAACACAAATAATGTGGGTCAGTATCTGGCCTGAGTAGTTATTATCTGACTATCTCAGTAAAGACTTTGGCAAACAAGAGTATGTTAGACCAAGTAAACAACAAGGTCACCTGACAGATCTCGTTTAATGAAGCTTATTCTGTATTTATTGCTGTCACATTCTGCTCTCTCTCTTCTTACAGCTGGGCACTGCAACACTGCTAGAAAGTCATACTTCTCCATCAGTGTGTTTTCTGGTTCCACCCTTCACTCTTTTCATTTTGTTTGGTCAATAACTTATCTGTATTCAGTTACCATTGCAGACCTCCACCATCCTCAAGCCTAACAGACTCGCTCTCCTCTCATTAGTAGCCAATGATGTTGCTCCCTACTTTACCAGGAAACTGGAGCAAGCACGTCTAAGCTGTTCCACCTCCTGCTACCCTCAGAGTCGATTGGTGGTGACACTGTTCACCCAAGAGTCAGATAGGGAACGGCCCTTGATTCCTCACCAATCCTCATCCAGTTGACTACCAACCCTTTCCCAGCACCTCCCAAATGATAATTCCTTCTAACACTGATTTGGGGTGTCCTTATCATCTTTTAGAAAACTACTGCCATAATTCATCTCCTGGTCTCCCTGCATCCAGTTTATCCCCCTTCAAATTTATTATCCAGCCTTTTGATCAATTCAAATCCAACTTCTCCCAAGTCGTGCTGCCATGACTGCCCTATAACCATTTTTATATAGAGGATAAAATGTAAGCTAAGTTATTCCTTCTCTTTCTCCAGTACTTTATTGGCAATTGTATCATCAACTTTATGGATTTTAAAGTCACTCCTGTTTTTCAGCTATTTGGAATCAGAGCAAGATAAAGAGGGCTGGTATATTAAAAGTATTTTTGCTGAATGGCTGAATTGTTTTTATAACTCTCAGCCCCCTGCTTCAGAATGAGAGAGAAGAAGGCAGCAGAAATAGAAAAGGAAATATTTTGTTTTGTCCTGTTTTGTTCATTTTCAGGAACTCAGGATCCAGCAATGGTGGAACAGACATGGTACCTTGCACTCCTCAGCTAATAACTTACACAGCTGGCATACAACAAACTGAGGCTATTTAATAGACACATTTAAGTAAAAACATGGCATTTGATAAAAGAAAGTTACTAAGCAAATGATTTTCTTTTGTAGGAGGCAAGTAATATTCAAGTTAAGTTGCTTTTGTGGTGTTTTAATGTATTCTGTCAACCTTGGGTTAGAATGTCTCTACTCCTGAGCTCGTTTGCACATGCCTGTGCAGTCACAAGTTGTGCTAGATGTACGCGATTGGAGTTAACACCACATATTTTGGAGACTTGTCATGTCTGAAAGCAGGAGCTTCCTCTTCTGGTGGATTGAGGCATGTACCTGCTTGTTTCAGCTCATTTTTTCCTTCCCAAAAGGCTTAGCAACTCAAGGAAACTTGACAGCTCATTATTTAGGAACTTGGAAGAAGTGTTGAAGCTGGCAAGACTGAGCCTGTCCACTCTACAATGCCTGCCCTGATCCTCCATTCAGTTTCATTCAGTTACACAGATACTTATTATTGACCTAGTTACAAATGACTAGGCTGGACACCCCAGGGAGGAAAGGAGCATGATACAATTCCTGCTACCAGATATAGTATTACAGGAATATTACACAAATACCTATATGGTACAGGGAAGTGTCGTGAGAGCTGCACAAAGTGCTATGTGGGAGGACCAAGGTAAAGGGAGGACACCCCTAATGCTTAAGGCACCACTGTGCACAGCTGCAGTCAGCCCAGTACTGCTCTTTACAGCTGAGCATGGTACTCATCTGAGAGTTTTTTCATATTTGGAAAATGGGGAAATCTACTGTCCTATGTCAAAGAGTTGGACTGAAAATTAAATAAAATATTTTATGTGAGTTTTCTTAGCACAAAACCCAAAAGGTAACAGGAGCTTAGCAAATGTTAGTTTATTTTGCTTTGATAGTATCTTTGAGATGGACTCTCCCCAAAACTGATGGGAGATTTACAGGTGGGGATGGGGTGAGGAGATGGGCATGAGAGGACACACAAGTGGGGAAAACAGATTTTGTTCAGAAAAGAGCAAGTACTCCAGTTTTACTACAGGGAGTAAGGAGACAGACTTGGAAGGATAAGTTGGGGGTCACCCTGAGGGGACAGAGATGTCTGGAAGGGCAGTATGTGCCGCGGTGAAGCTTGGACTTTGGAGCCTGACTGTTCGGGTCCAAATCCTGGCTCTACCATACCTTTTCACTGTGAAACCCAGAGCAGGCTACTAACTCCCTGTGCCTTAGTTTCTTCATTTATCAAATGGGGTTAATAAGAATATCTCTGTCAGATTCCTCTCCTGTGGATTAAAAGGATTAAAATTCTGTAAACAATTAGAACTGTGCCTGGCACATAGTAAATATTAATACCCAGTAGACACTCACCAGCTCTTGTGAGCAGCCTGAAATATTCATCACGAAGTGTTATGGCCAGAAAGCACGCTAAGAGTGCATACCATTCAGAGGAAATTGGGTCCACCTTTACTATGGAAAATGGGTCTTTCTAATCTGAGAAATGGCCTGCCTCTTTACCTGATGGGCATAATACGGAGGTTTCTTCGCAAAAGATAAAGAACAGGTGTGAACTCCTCCCTGAGACTTCCTGCTCTTTAAATCATACCTGCAAGTCCCTTCAACTCCATAAGAGTCTCTTCAACTCCATGAGGGTCTCCAGTATGCCCCAGTGACCATCTGGAATTCCTAGCCAACAGCTGACATTACCCCTTCCTGCTTGCAGATGATTGGAGGAGCATTTATATAATGCTGGGTGGAAAGATGACTGAGTAACCAGAGACAAGCTTGAGTAACAATGGTTCAAGTTTATGAACTAAAAACCTTGCTTTCGCAAAGAAACGACCAGAGACCCTGGGCTCAGGGATTAGAGATCTATGTAAATAAACCATAGCCCCTGATTCCTGCTTGGTCACACTCGAGAGGCTGGATGTCTGGAGGATCCTCCCAAAGAGGGAGCTTTTCTGGAGGCCTGGAAAGTCCCTGAGCATCCTCCCCTGAGAGATTATCTTCAGCTGATAGGCATATTTGTGGAGTAACATTATGCCCTTTGGGTTAAGAGCAGGTATTACCCCTTGAAAAATAAACAGGTAATTGGAATTAATACTTTTGCTTTCAGAAAATCCATTTTGAGAGAAATTCAATTCACATGGCTTACAGAAACAAGAAAACATTCAATGCAAACACCAGACCTAATCTCCCAGCAAAGGGAAGAAATTAGGAGGGAAACGATGTGTACGTTTGTGTAAATTCTGTGTGTATGTATATGTGTGTGTACTATAACTCTTTGGTGGAATGGATGACTATGGATTTCACAACTTCAGAGTAGGCAGATGGTACAAGATTTACTGGGGAAACATGTAACACAAGGATCAGAAAGAAGAGGTTTGGAGACCTGTGCCTTTTCAGAACCCCTGAGGCTCAGGAGTTGGAACCCAGGGCAGTGTAGCCAGACAGACAGTGAATTTGCATTGCTGGGAAAGGACCCTGAACTCCTGCTATGAAACCTTATGGTAGCAACTTGAAAGTGGGTTAGTTGGGAGAGCAGACCTCTTCAGACTCAGGTGTTTAGCAGGCTGAACTTAAGTGCTTGCTGAAGGGGAGTGCTGAGAAGTGCCATCTGACCAGGTCTGGTGGACTTTGGGGACCCAAGGGAATTCACAGCCCCTTGTGCCATGGGAAAGAAGCCACCAATCCAGAGGTCGCCATTTATTTGGCAAACTGGGCTCAGGTACAGCCCCTCCCACTGGGAATGAGGGCTGTTCAGTCCCAGCCAGTTTGTTAATCCATAGATCACCCTGGGGTCATTCCACAAACCTCATCCTTGGAGCCCACACACTAGAGAACCACGAGTTTTGATCTTGGATGGAGAGTGTCTCAGCTGTGTTCTCATTTGGACAGCCAGGGCAAGGGTGGATTCAGAAGGAGGAGCCGAGAACTGTCACAGCAGCATTTGGGGATTCACATAGGCTGTGACACTTTCCTTTTGGGTGTTTGAGATGGTGAAAAGTCCAAAAATCACATCCTCTAAAAACAGTTAAAAATACTTTAGAGTGTTTAGTTTAGAGGGATGGGCTCAAGTTTAGTGGTCACACAGAAGAAAAAGTGGACTTCTGTGTAATTCCAGAGAGCAGACCTAATAAGAACAAGCAAATTTTACCTCAGTAGCAAGGAACATGAAAATACAGTTGGAGCTGCCTAGAAATGAAGTGATCTCTTTCATAAGAGTGAGTTCTCTATTACTGGAGGTATTGAAGCAGAGACTCAAGGCCATCTGTCAACTATTGTGTAAGTGGGATTTCTGCTTTAGGATGTGGTTGAAGTAAGCAAAGGAGGTTTATCTTTGACCAACACTCAACCAAGGTTGGTTTTTGCTCTTTTAATAGCCCAAACTCTTCCATGGCTTTAATGTTGCTTCCTAAGACCCCAGAAAGTTAACGAGTTTTGTTTTTATTTTTAGGTTTTACAAAGGACCTTAAGGATCATGTAGCTTAACCTCACTTTGTTTTATAGATAAGAGACTGGTGTACAACTGTTAGGTGACTTCTAAGGTGGTTGGTGTGTGGATGGTAGAGGAGTACTAATGCCCATGACCCGTGCTGTGATGGTTCCTAACTAGTCTGCTTCCATCTGTTTTCTCCCCACTACTGTTTACCCTACACATATACCAAATTTATATTCCTAAAACATGGCTCTGATTATGTCATTGCTGTATTTAAACTATCTCAAAAACTCCCTGTACTCTCAACTTGTACCTGGAATTCTTTATTACAGTATTTTAGATCCAACCTTGATTTTATCTCCAATTACAACGTTTCAACACCAGTTCTTTATATACACTGAGATATGCTTTAAGTTAAAATGCATTAAATATAATTGGTTTGGGAAATAATTTATTTTTTAGATTATTTTTTGCCACATTCTTCCTTCATAGGGATTACTGATCATCTGGTTGTTGACCAGTATGTGACAAACCTCAAGGTTTTTTTTTTTTTAACGTGCTGTTCTTCTAGAAAATTAACACAAGTTACTATGGAACAAACATGTTTTGACCAATGCAGAGCTAAAGGAGCTTCACATGAAAACCTATAAATACAAGGAGTAAAAACCTAGCCATAGCACATTTCCAACAATTTCTTAATAATTCCTCTTTTCTTAGCCACAGAAATAAATTAGAGCCTTTAAAAGGTACCTTACAGATACCAGCTTCTCAGAAATTATTTTGCAGTTACGTGAGAGTATGTGCCTTCACAACGTCAACACCATTGTGTTTTAAGAGGAAACATCAAGTCCACTGAAGGAATTTAACAGATTTTTCCAGAAACACTTAAGACATCTATAATTAGGTTTTAAAAGGAGTGACAAAATGTCTTGAATCACAAATTTATCTGAATTCATGGCAATAATAACTTTAACTCTTACCCTTTTTTTAAACTCTTACCCTTTTTTAACTCTCACACTTTTGTAAGCCATTATTCCCATTAATGGCTGACAATCTATATTTCCCAATTTCCATGCCAAATGAGCTGAACTTCCACTCTTTTGAGAATGAAAAACAGAATGACTTCTTCTTCTTTTTTTTTTTTTTTTTTTTTTTTTGAGACGGAGTCTCGCTCTGTCACCCAGGCTGGAGTGCAGTGGCCGGATCTCAGCTCACTGCAAGCTCTGTCTCCCGGGTTCACGCCATTCTCCTGCCTCAGCCTCCCGAGTAGCTGGGACTACAGGCGCCCGCCATCTCACCCGGCTAGTTTTTTGTATTTTAGTAGAGACGGGGTTTCACCATGTTAGCCAGGATGGTCTCGATCTCCTGACCTTGTGATCCGCCCGTCTCGGCCTCCCAAAGTGCTGGGATTACAGGCTTGAGCCACCGCGCCCGGCCCAGAATGACTTCTGAAGGATCTGCTATTTGCCAGTGTATCAGTTAACTTTTGCTGCCTAACAGCTTACTACCGAAACTCAGTGGCTAAAAACAACATCTATTGAACTGTTAGAAGGTGATAGACCATCACTCAATATGTGAAACAAACAGAAAACACAAGGCTTGACTTATTGCTGACATGGTGGGGAACAGCAATGCTGATCAAGCCATCTCTCCTAGCTGAGCAGACTGCTCACCTCTTAGAAGGTTTGGGGAATACATGGAGTTCAGAGATTGGTGGATTTTCAGGGTCATTATCTGAAACTCATTGTCATCAAGTGAGTTGACATCACTTGTTGAACCAGTTACTTGGGTGAGACTTTAGCTGATTGGCTGTCATACTCAGAGGTGTGCTTCTTCTGATGAACACATTCCTGATTGATGAATTTACAGAAATGAGGGGCTAATATTGACTGGTTGGGCTTGCAAAAAAGCATGTCCACTGAGACACATTATAGTTGATCTATTAAATGTGTTTAAAATTGGTATGGTGGCTACTTGTCACCTATGGCTATTCAAAAACCAGAAATTTTACTTTTCTAAGAGCATATGAAATAGGCAGACTTAAAGATTACTCTCAATGATACCTGCCTCCTGTTATGATGCCCTTGGGTAATTCCTTCCCTTGAATAAGGGCTACATTTAGTAACTTGCTTCTAGCAAATAAATTTGGCAGATGTGATGAAATGTCACTTCCAAGATTGGGTTATAAAAAGACTGTGACTTCTGCCTTCAGGGCTTCTTTCACTTGCTCTTACTTGGATCTTTCTCTCTGGAGGAAGCAAGCTGCCATGATATAAGCAGCTCAATGGCAGGGGGGCAAGGCGAGGAGGGGATGTGGCAAGGAACTGATATCTCCAGCCTAGCCAGAGAGGACCTAAAGTTCACGAAAGTCATGTGGGTAAGTTTGGAAGTGGATCCTTCCCCCATCAAATTTTGAGATGACTGCAGCTTCAGCCAACACCTTGACTTCAACTTTATGAGAGACCTTGAGCCAGAGACATCCAGATAAGCCATGCCTGGATTCCTACCTACAGAATAGATGATATAAGATATAAAATAACCTATAGATATACAGTCTATACAATAGGATAGGATATACAGGATATACAATATACAATAGGATATACAATAATAGGATATACAATAATAAATGTTTGTTATTTTAAGCTGTTAAGTTTGAGGGTGATTTATTACACAGCAATAGATAAGTAATACAGTGTGGAAACTTTCTTTAATCCTCATGATCTAGCTTATGATTCTGTGAGCCAACTGGATAGTTGTTTTGGACTGGGCAAGTCTGTCTGATCTTTTCTGAACATTCTCATGCATCTGTGGTAAGCTAGTGTGTTTGACGGTGACAGCATGATCTTGCATGGCCTCACCCAACTTGATGGCTGGCTAGCTGGCTGGTGGACAAGACCCCAGTTTTCTTCCATCTTTCAGTAGGTTAGCCCAGGTTGTTCACTCAGTGGCCTGTCTCAGAATTCCAAGCCCAAAAAGAAAGCAAACCCCAATGCACAAGTGCTTGTCAAGCCTTTGTTTGCATTGTGTTTGCTAATGTCCCTTTGGCCAAAGTAAGTCACATGACCCACCCATTCTTCAAAGGATGGGGATATAGATCAACTCTCTTGAAGGAAAGATCTGAAACATCACATAATAAGAGTATGGAGGCAGAGAGGCAAGGAATTTGTAGTCATTTTAATAATCCATCATACAGAGAATAACAATAATAAATAATACTTTCATCTGTCTTCCATTTCCCAAGGAAGAAAAGAGATGAACACCTCAGTCACTACTGAACAATTATAACTAAACTAGAAAGAGTTCATACAAGTGAAAGTTAAGGAATTATAGGGCTGCTGTAAAAAAGAATAGATGAGCAAAAATATGTCATTTTGATAAAAAATATGTCATTTGGATAAGTGGAGATTCTAGAAGAGTCTATACATATAGTGTTTACAAATATAAGAATATATATATATAAACATGGCCATGAAAACACAAAGCTAAATTTGGCCTGAGCATAAAGAAACCCATCTTCCAAAGGAATCTGTCCAGGTTATTACAAAACAACTCTCTTGCATTAACAAACTTTGGGAATTGCATTGCAATAACCCTCATTTTGGGACTACATGGCATGTTTTCTGGATTCATGCCTAAGGATCATGTGTCACCTCCACATGTAGGGCCTAATAAGACTGTAGAAAGGATTCCAATAAGTTATCCTTTAAGAGATTCATCTAGGCCGGGCACGGTGGCTCAAGCCTGTAATCCCAGCACTTTGGGAGGCCGAGACTGGCGGATCACAAGGTCAGGAGATCGAGACCATCCTGGCTAACACGGTGAAACCCCGTCTCTACTAACAACACAAAAAACTAGCCGGGCGAGGTGGCGGGTGCCTGTAGTCCCAGCTACTCGGGAGGCTGAGGCAGGAGAATGGTGGGAACCCGGGAGGCGGAGCTTGCAGTGAGCTGAGATCCAGCCACTGCACTCCAGCCTGGGTGACAGAGTGAGACTCCGCCTCAAAAAAAAAAAAAAAGAAAAAAAAGAGATTCATCTAACCTGTTGATATCTTTAGGTTTTCTCCCTAGTTGACCATATAACTTCAGTGATTCAAATGCATAGGCACTATTCAAATTATAATCTGAGTCATATCTATTTTCCCAAGTTGCCACTGAGACTTTCAAATGTTTTAGAGCCTTGTTTTGTTTTCTGAGTTCTTATCCAATCAACCACTTATACTAGTTCCTAATAAACCATTCCCATTTCACCATGCCAGCTTTCACTTGAACAAGATGGCTTCTCTATATGTTTTGTGCTCATCATCATTGCAGAGAAAATGAATTCCAACCCCTTGCAAAGCAGAAGGTCAACAAATGATCTTGAAAGTCACCACAAGAAAAAAAAAATACGTTACTGGATTCACATTTACAAACCTACAAAGGCAAGTTTTTACCTTCATGTTTATACTGAAAAGTTGTTTGAAATTAGTATTATATTTAGTTTAGTATATAACTAAATCATTATATATATTATATATAACTGAATCATTAAATTCAGTTTTATATAACTGATTATTATAACAACTTCTTCCTAATACTTTCTAAAAATTCCGGTGATTATTATATAAAATAAAGCAATATTATTTGTAGGTAAAAATGAAGTTTGTGATTCATTCTATAAAAAGCTGGGCAATCAGTTCCCTTTCAGAAAAATAACTTGAATTCAATTCCTTTCCTTTTTTTTTTTTTTTTTTTTTTTGAGACAGAGTCTCGCTCTATTGCCAGGCTGGAGTGCAGTGGCACAATCTCGGCTCACTGCAACCTCCGCCTCCGGAGTTCAAGCGATTCTCCTGTCTCAGGCCCCTGAGTAGCTGGGATTACAGGCATGCACCACCACACCGAGCTAATTTTTGTATTTTTAGTAGAGATGGGGTTTCACTATGTTGGCCAGGATGGTCTCAATCTCCTGAACTCGTGATGGGCCCGACTTGGCCTCCCAAAGTGCTGGGATTACAGGCGTGTGTCAGTGCACCCAGCTGAGTTTAATTCCATTTTCATGGGGACACATATCAGATTAAACTGCTCCTGAGACTATCTTTTCCAGAAATATAACACATTGTGTGAATTAAAGAGTAATTTATACCTTGCCAGTTAGGATTTTTTTTGTCTGTAGATATAGGGTCTTAACGGCAGAGAAGAAAGAGGTTCACTGACTTTTATTTAGAAATTACAGGCTTTTAAGAATGCTCCTTTATGTCTGTTTCATAGTAGAATCATTCTTAAAAGCTGTCTATGCAGCCCATACCATAAGGTCAATCATATAAAGACACAGATTTCAATAACGTCCACTTTAAACTAAATTATATTCAATTCCACATAATAGTTATTTTTGTACATGGTATATTACATATTTTATGTACTTTTGCTGTATTATATTTTTACATGTTTTTTTTTTTTTTTTGAGACGGAGTCTTGCTCTGTCGCCCGAGCTGGAGTGCAGTGGCCAGATCTCAGCTCACTGCAAGCTCCGCCTCCCGGGTTTACGCCATTCTCCTGCCTCAGCCTCCGGAGTAGCTGGGACTACAGGCGCCCGCCACCTCGCCCGGCTAGTTTTTTTTGTATTTTTAGTAGAGACGGGGTTTCACCGTGTTAGCCAGGATGGTCTCGATCTCCTGACCTCGTGATCCGCCCGTCTCGGCCTCCCAAAGTGCTGGGATTACAGGCTTGAGCCACCGCGCCCGGCTACATGTTTTTAATGCTAAAAAATAAGGTCAAGAAGTTGGTGCAGACATACATAATCAGAATTTTCCAGTGGTTTCTTTTTCATCAATTCAGATGTGATTCAAATATCTTATCAAAGCCATATGGTTAATATTTCTATAGCAATTTAGAATTACAAAGAATTTTCTCATTTTCTTTTGCAATAGCCTTACAATGGCTATTAAAAAAAAAAATTTACAGAGGAGAAATGTGATTCTTTTACAAAAACCCCATTTTACAGAGGAGGAATCTGATTCTCATAGGGTTATGGCTTGTCCCAAATAACTCAGTCAGTGAATGGCATAATCAGGACCACATTTAGGTCTTCTGGCTCCAAATCACATTCTTTCCATTTCATCACATACCTTTATAGTATCTTTACCCCCAAACCTCTTATAACCATTCTATTTTCCATGTACAAAAATCACTGGATCCATCTATGAGGACAACACATGAGAAACACAAGCTCTATATGTGCTTTCTGTCCTCCAGCGATTAAATAGCCCAGCGGGCCTTCCCCGTTTCACTTTATTCACTTCATTTGCTAATTAATCAAAGGCATCTTGAAGTTATAAAAAGTCACTGGTACATACAAAATATATAATACTCATTAAACCCAAGCCCAAAGAATAATCGGGAAATTCCCTTGGTGCGGGAGAAAGAAATTCTGCACACTTCTCTTGTTGGTATAAACATGCACATACATCTGTTGTTTACATTCTCTTGAATATTCTTAAGAAACCTTCATGTTCGAAAAAGTTTATGATATGAATTTGAAAGAAACTCTTATGTTTGTGTAGTATTTTATAGTTTATAAAACATTTTCAAATACATTATTTAGTTGATTCTCCCACCAAAGTTGTGAGGTAAGCCAGATCTCTATTATCTCCATTTTATAGACATAAAACTGAAGCTTAGAGAAGTTAAGAGATTCTTTCAAGTTTAGACAACTCTTAGGTGCAGAAGGCAGCCATCTCGGAACATTGGTGCTGGAAGGGCCTTCCTGAGATATGAAGGGAAGCATTTTCTGGCGTGTGTTCTGTGCCATGCTGGTCTTGTGAGATGCTCTGTAAAAATTTGTTCAATTCTCAAACAAATTTGAGAAACACTGCATATTGTTAATCAAGGAACTCTATTGGAAAATGCTGGTGTAGGGTAACCCCAATATTAGGTATATGAGAGAACTAATGTTCAAAAATATAAACTACTTACTTAAAATCTCATTATTACATACATCAAACCTACAGATGGAACTCAAATCTCCAAATCCTGATTCAGTGCTCTTTCTAATACCCCATATGGTTCTCTATACTTGAATGTTTACCTATTCTAGGTAAAATAGTTAGATTGGTGTTCACATTCAAAACCAGAGGCATATTTTGAACAAAAATTTTATTTAGAAGGACTGTCCTTAATTCTTAGCTTATCTTTGTTCTATCAAAACCATTTTGATAGTAGCTACCATTCTTGTGTGCCAAGATTATAAATGATTTTGAAAGCTTTAACCGACTTGCAAGTTAAATACTTTTACAGATGAAAACACTGAGTCACAGAAAAATAAAGTAATCTGAGAAAGATCACCTATCTATTAAGAGGAAATGCCGTGATTTTAAGTTCAGTTGGACTCCAAGCCTATTCAAAAAACATCCTGAGAGTCCCATGTCTTTTGGAAGACATCCTTGAACCCTGACCATTCTTTCTACTGTATCATGACTATTGCAAGGTATTTTAAACAGCAGGCAAGTCATATAGGAAGAAAAAAGAAATGAAACCTGGACATATACTGAGCAGTCTGGGCACAAACAGAGAGTATGCAAGAAAGGAAAAGTTAGGTAGTTATAATTGCAGTAGAGACCATATGCATTGCCTTGTTAACGACCCCAATTCTATACTAAGTATTTTTTAAAATAGGACCAAAATCCAGAAGCATTCCTTAACTTTCTTTAACACTAAAATCAAACTACTAACTATTGACACATTACTGAGGCTTTTCAAGCGGATCCAAATTTCAGGTCTAATTTAAGGCCTTGGAAGACATGGCACTTCCCAGGACTAGAATTCTATCTACAGCATCCCAACAGGTGATTATCCAGCCTCTTCTTGAACACCTCAGTGTTGCAAGGTCATCTTAATAACTCTGGAGGGAGATCACTTCATTATTGGACAACTCTAACTGTAGTAAGTTTTCCAATTAGACTGTATGACACTTAAAAGCAGGATCCATTTCTGTCTTACTCAAATGACATTCCTGGTGTCTAGCAGGAGAGAATCATTAAATATGTTTTTGAATGATTGAATGATACTGACATAAATCTTCCTTCTTATAATATTTGTTCTGTTATTCTAATGCTGTTCTCTAGGCAGAAGTTAAATAATTTTCCCAGTGAGTATCCAATGGGCAAGGCTCCCAGGAAACAAAACAAAATCCAGATACAGTTTTAAGAATCGAAAGGTAATTTAAATAACATGACATTCACCCATTTAAAATGTGCTACTTGGTGGTTTTTTAACTTATTCACAAAGTTGTACAGCCATTACCACTATCTAATTCCAGAACATTTTCATCACCCCAAACAGAAACCCCATACTCATTAGCAGTTACTCGCTCCCCATTCACTCTCCCCTCAATCCCTGGCAACCACTTTTTGCTCTATGATGTTGCCTATTCTGAACATTCCATACAAATGAAATCATGTGATATGTGGCCTTTTGTCCCTGGCACCTTCACTTGGCATAATATTTTCAAGGTTCATCCATGTTGTAGCACATATCAATACTTCATTCCACTTATGGAATGGAATACTCCATCACATAAACATAACACATTTCATTTATTTGTTCATCAGTTAATGGGCATTTGGGTTGTCTCCACATTTTGGCTACCATAAATTAGGCTGCTGTTAATATGAACATTCCTGTACAAGATTTGTGTGGACATTTGTTTTCAGTTCTCTTGGGAATATAGCTAGGGTTGAAACTGCAAGGATATATGGTGACTCTGTGTTTAACATTCTAAGGAAACATTCAACTATTAAGCAAAATATTTACATCATTTTACAATCTCATCAGCAGTGTATGAGGGCTCCAATTTCTCTATATTCTCATTAACACCTGTTGCTTTCCTTTAAAGCATTACAGCCATCCTAATGGATGTGAAGTGGTATCTCATAGGGTTTTGATATGCATTTTCCTGATGATTAATGATGTCAAGCATCTTTTCATTTATTTATCGACCATTTGTATTTCTTCTTTGGAGAAATGTCTATTCAGATTTTTCCCTATTTAAAAAATTTGGTTGTCTTTATTGTTGAGTTGTAAGAGTTCTTTATGTATTCTGGATACAAATCCTCTATTAGATATATAATTTGCAAACATTTATCCCATTCTGTGACTTGTCTTTTCACTTTCTTGATGGTGTCATTTGAAGCAAAAATATTTTTAATTTTCATAAAGTCCATTTATCATTTTTTTCTCATTGTTTATTCTTCCGTGTCATAGGTAATAAACCATTGCCTAATCAAAGGCATGAACATTTACTCTGTTTCCTTTGAAACATTTTGTAATTTTATGTCTTACATTTGTCTATGATCCATTTTGAGTTAATTTTTCTATATGATAATGTGGTAGGGGTCCAACTTCATTCTTTTGCATGTGGATATCCATATGTCCCAGAAACATTATTGAAAATACTCTTCTATCCCATTGAATCATGTTGACATCCATATCAAAAATCAATTGACCATAATTGTGAAGTTTCTTTATGGACTCCCAATTCTATTACATTGATGTATAAGTCTATCCTTATGCGACTAACACACTGTCTTGATTACTGTAACTTCTTAATAAATTTTGAAATTAGGAACTTTCTTTTTTTTTTTTTTTTTTTTTGAGACGGAGTTTCGCTCTGTTGCCCAGGCTGGATTGCAGTGGCCGAATCTCAGCTCACTGCAAGCTCCGCCTCCCGGGTTTATGCCATTCTCCTGCCTCAGCCTCCCGAGTAGCTGGGACTATAGGCGCCCGCCACCTCGCCTGGCTAGTTTTTTTTTTTTTTTGTATTTTTTAGTAGAGACGGGGTTTCACCGTGTTAGCCAGGATGGTCTCGATCTCCTGACCTCATGATCCTCCCGTCTCGGCCTCCCAAAGTGCTGGGATTACAGGCTTGAGCCACCGCGCCTTCAAAACTCTATTCTTTTTAAAGATGGTTTTGGCTATTCCTGGTCCCTTGCATTTTCATACAGAATTTACAAACAACTTGTCAATTTCTACATAAAAAGCAAGACAGCTGGAATTTGATAAAGTTTACATTGCATCTATAGGTCAGTTTGGGGAATATTGTCATCCTGACACTATTCAATAATCCAACCCATGTAGA
Organism: Piliocolobus tephrosceles; assembly: GCF_002776525.5. Classification (NCBI taxonomy): domain Eukaryota; kingdom Metazoa; phylum Chordata; class Mammalia; order Primates; family Cercopithecidae; genus Piliocolobus; species Piliocolobus tephrosceles. Next base: position 43,759,454 of record NC_045443.1, on the reverse strand, counting down.
TGGGTTATCTTTCCGTTTACTTAGGTCTTTAATGTCTTTCAACACTACTTTATAGTTTTTTATTTTGTACAAGTATTGCAATTCTTTTGTTAAATTTAAGTATCTGGTTCTTTTAATGTTATCATAAATGAAATCTCTTAGTTTCATTTTTGGATTCCTCACTATTACTACATAGAAATACAATTGATGTTTGTATATTAATCTTGTATTCTTCAACTTTGCTGAACTTATTTATTTCAATCATTTTCTTGGGTATTTGTTGGCAAGTTACTTACACAAGACAATATCATCTGTGAATAGAAATAATTTTATCCCTTGCTTTCTAATCCATCCAGATTAGGATGCCTCTATTTCTCTTTCTTATATAATTTCTCTGACTAGAATGTTCAGAACGATGTTGAAGAAGTGATGAGTAGAAATTCTTGTCTTTTTCCTAATCTTAGAAAGTTTTCAGTCTTTTACCATTAAGTATGTTAGCTGTGGGGTTTTCATACATGCTTTATATTATATTAAAAAGTTCCTGTATACTCCTAGTTTGTTGACAGTTTTTACTATGAATGGATATTGAATATTGTCTAACACTTTTTCTGCATGTATTGAGATGATCTTCTTTTGTTCTTTATTCTATTAATATTGTGTGTTATATTTATTGATTTTCACATGTTGACCCAACCCTCCATTCCTGGGATCAGTTTCACTTGGTGATGGTATGTTATTGTTTTTATGCATTGTTATATGTGGTTTGCTAGTATTTGGTCGAGGATTTTTGCATCTATATTCATAAGGGATATTGGTCTGTTGTTTTCTTGGGATGTCTTTGTCAGGTGTTGATATCATGGTAATATTGGCCTCATATAATTAATGGAAAAATGTTCCCTCTTCCTCTCTTATTTGGAAGAGTTTGTGAAAGTTTGATGTTAATTTTCTTTAAACATTTGGTAGAATTAACTAGTGAAGGCATCTGGGCCTGGGCATTTCTTTGTAGGAAGGTTTTCTATTACTATTCAATCTCAATCTCTTTAATTAATATTTTTTTTCCAATTTTCTATTTATCTTAGTCCCAGCAGTTTGTATTCTAGGAAGTTGTCAATTTTATCAATGTTAATTAATGTATTTGCATACAGTTGTTTCCATATAATCCTTTTTATTGCTGTAAGGTCAGTATGTCCCTGCTTTGTTACTAATTTTTATTAATTTGAGTTATATCTCTTTTTTTCTAAGTCAGTCTAGCCAAAGGTTTGTCAATTTTGTTAATCTTTCCAAAGCACTAACTTTTGGTTTTGCTGATTTTTCTATTGATTTTATATTTCATTTATTGCTGTTTTGTTGCTTCTACTTGTTTTAAGTTTAGATTTCTCTTTCCAGTTTTTTGAGATGGTAGATTAGGTTGTTAATTTGAGATCTTTTTACTTTCATAGTATAGGCATTTAAAGTTGTGCGTGTCCCTCTACTCACTGCTTTAGCTGTGTCCCGTAAGTTTTGGTATGTTTTGTTTTCATTGTAAAATGTTAAATCTGTGTTCATTGTTCATGGGCATATAAGGTATAAAGATGTAATTTGTATGATAATATATCATAAATGGGGAGAGGGAATGGAGCTTTATGAAAGCAAGTGTTTGTATGCTACTGAAATTAAGATTTATGGTGTGGTTTCCTACGGTTGTCTTTTAAATACAGTATTTATAATTTCATATATATTTACTTTTAACAGTGCTCTTTATTTACCTTTAGCAGTGCTCTTTATTTCTTCAAATAGATTTAAGTTGCTGTTGAGTGTCCTTTCATTTTAGCTTGAAGTAATTCCATTAGCATTTCTTGTAGGTTAGGTCTGCTAGTAACAAATTCTCTGTTTTTGTCTTGAAAAGTCTCAATTTCTTCTTCTTTTTTGGCATATAATCTTGTTGTTTGTAGAATCACTGGTTGACAGACTTTTTCTTTTATCACTTTGAATATGCCTATTCTGGCCTCCATGGTTTCTAATGAGAACTCAACTGTTAATCTACATGGTAGGCTGTTTCTCTTGCTTTAAGGTTCTCTTTGTTTTTAGTTTTCAACACAAAATGATATGTTTAGGTGTGGATCTCTTCTCTTATCCTACTTAAGTTTATTAAGCATCTTTGGTGTATTGATTAACGTTATTCATTAAATTTGGGAAGTTCTGCCCGCTGTTTTTTTTTTTTTTTTTTTTTTTGTGAGACAGAGTCTCACTCTGTCACTCAGGCTGGAGTGTAGTAGCACGATCTTGACTCACTGCAACTTCTGCCTCCCTGGTTCAAGCGATTCCCCTGCCTCAGCCTCCCGAGTAGCTGGGACTACAGGCATGTTCCACCATCTCCTGCTAATTTTTGTGTGTTTTTAGTAGAGACAGGGTTTCACCGTGTTAGCCAGGATGGTCTTGATCTCCTGACCTCGTGATCTGCCCGCCTCAGCCTCCTAAAGTGCTGGAATTACAGGCACGAGTCACTGCACCTGGCCTGTCCTCTGTTTCTTTACCAAATGTTCTGTCCCTTCCCTCTCTTCTTTTCTGGAACTCTCAGTGTCAGGCCTCTGAGTCCAAGCCAAGCCATCACATTCCCTGTGGCTTGCACGTATACGCCCAGATGGCCTGAAGAATCACAAAAGAAGTGCAAATGCCCTGCCTCGCCTTAACCGATGACATTCCACCACAGAAGAAGTGAAAATGGCCAGTCCTTGCCTTAAGCGATGATATTATCTTGTGAAATTCCTTTTCCTGGCTCATCCTGGCTCAAAAAGCTCCCCTATTGAGCACCTTGTGACCGTCACTCCTGCCCGCCAGAGAACAACCCCCCTTTGACTGTAATTTTCCTTTACCTACCCAAATCCTATAAAACGGCCCCACCCTTATCTCCCCTCCCTGACTCTCTTTTCATACTCAGCCCGCCTGTACCCAGGTAATTAAAAAGCTTTATTGCTCACACAAAGCCTGTTTGGTGGTCTCTCCACACAGATGCGCATGACACTCAGTATTGGTATGTTGATGCACTTTGTGGTGCCCTACAGGTTTCTGAAACTGTTCATTCTTTATCACTCTTTTTTTCTGTCTCAAACTGAAAGACCTCAAATGATCTAGCTTCAAATTCACTGATTATTTCTTCTGTCAGTTCAAATCTGTTGAGCACTTTTAGTAAATTTTTCATTTGAGCTATTTTATTTTCATCTGCATACTTTCTATTTCTTATATCTCATTGTTGACATTCTCTATTTAGTGGGACCTCATTGTCATACTTTCAATTCTTTAGACATGGTTTCCTTAGTTCTCTGAACATATTTTAAATAGCCAGTTTAAAATCTTTGAGTAGTAAATCCAGCATCTGGACTCCCTCAGGGATAGTTTTAATTGATTGCTTTTTTCCACTGTGCATGGGTCTACTTCCTTGTTTTGTTGTATACCTTATAACTTTTTGTATTCAACTGGATATTTTAAATAATATAATGTGGCACCTCAGAAATCGGAATCCCCAAGGTTTGTTGTTGCTGTTATTGTTGCTGATTTTGCTACTGTTGATTGCTGAGTGACTTTCCTTACTTAAGTCAATGAAGTATCTAGTTTTTGGTCATGTGTGGCCACTGAATTTTCTGCTCAGTCAGTTTAGTGGTCAGCTCATATGTGGACAGAGATTTTCTTAAGTTATTTCAACCAATAAACCTTTGACAAGGGGATCTGTGTTCATGTTTGAGCACACCTTCAATAATCAGGCAAGCAACGTACAACCTTGACTTAGTCTTCACCTTTTGCTTGCACAGTCTCAAAGTCAGTCACAGGTGAGAGCCTAGAGAGCTTAGGGCCTTCTTAGGTCTTTCCTGGGCATGCACACAGCCCTGGACACATGCATGACCCTTCTAGAATATGTTGGAACTTTTCAAATTCCCCTATGGACATCTTATTTCCCAAATTTCCCTTTTAATCACTTTAGTCAGCTTTTTGTTTTTCCCAACTGTTATTGGACTTAGATAGCTTCAATGCTAACATAATTGCTGTTCATTATTTTCAACCGACACCCTCATGGAAAAAGCTGTGCACATAGAATGAGTTCTGAGACAGGTCGAATAAAGAAAAGCCTTGTGAGTGCGCATTTCCAGGGAACTTCCAGATTGGTCAAAGAGTGACAATTTTCTGAGAATGGTTCTTTTGGCCTGCTCCAAATGATACTGCCCTCTAGGCTGCTGGTTTCCAACTGAGATTACAGAGATGTTGATTTTTCAAGCCTCCCAGCTGGGGAGAGAAGGATGGGAATAAGACAATTTACAACATTAAAAAGCTTACTGTTCTTATTCAGATTTGGTCATTGTTTTGGGGGGTGTGGAGAAAAGGTCTTCAGACTGTTGCAAGCCTTTGATTAATACCCAGAGTTCTGAAAAAGTAGACTTTGACCATTTTTTCCTCTTGGTCTCATTGCTTTTATAGAGGGACAGATTTTCTGGGGTTTTTACCCATTCATTCCACTGACATCCTAGGTACAATTTTTTAAAAAGGAAGAAATCAGAGCAGATTCAGACCATGGACACTATTAAGAAATTAGAAGGGAAATTTGGGATAGTGAGAGAAGAGCATGAGAGTGTTGGGAACTTGAAGGAGGTTGACATGAGGACTGTAAATCAGCCCTCATCCCTTCAATGAGCACTATTTTACCAAACATTGTGACATCCTACTCTGCTCCTTTTTTCTTCATTCTTGCATTTACTTCTCTGTCTGTCTTTCACCTTTCCCCACAGAAAGCCAATCTCTCTTCCTGGACTATGCTTCCTTACTTTTGTACGTGCTTCACCCTCTTCCTAGAATTTACTTCATTCTTTCCATAGTAATTTCATTCATTTCTTAAAATCTCACATACCCTTCTGGGAATCCTTACCCATCTTCCGTATGTGAAAGAAGTTCCTCCTTTGCTTTCCATAAAATATTTTAAAACCTCATTTAATAAAAAAGTCCTGAAGTAAGGCTTCTCAATCGTTAATCTATAAAAGAGCCTTCCAGGATGCCTGTTGAATGTGAACATTCCTAGGCCACATCCACAGGAATACTGGATTCAGAGAGTCTGGGCTAAAGTTCATGAATCTGCATTAAAACAAAACGTGATTACGATGCCGGTGGTGAATGGATCACATTTTAAGACACAGAATCCTCTAACTCATTCCCTGTTGAACATCCTATCAGAGTAGATATGTAATAAGTACTTATTGAATTCAGTTTGCAAAATTTTCCCCATATATCAGTGTTAACGTAGTGTCTTATATACATATATTAACCAAAAATATTTTGGAATATATGAAAATCTATATTATACATCTACGTTAACCACACTTTACTCATAATCAGAATCACCTGGGGAATGTTTTAAAACTGGTGACTGTACTGTAGTTAGACAACCTTAACAGTGTCTATTCTGTGAGGCGCCACCCCCAGACCTGCTAAATAGGAGTTCACTTCTACGTATGTCATCACCAAATCCAGCAGGGGGCCTCTTCCAACAAAAGCACTACATTTTCCTTCTCTTAAGTATGTATTGTCCTTAAGGGGTCTGGAGTTATTTGTAATTTGCACCAAGTGACTTGCCTTTATTTCCTCATAGCAACATTGTTAATCATAAAAAAATGGATATGACTCAAATATCCACTGAGAGAATGCAAAACCAACTGTGAAATAGTCACATTATTCATTTTCATACCAGTAAAAATAAACTACAGCTACACGTCAGCATGGATAAAGCTTAGAATCGTCAAAATATTGAGTAAAAAAATGCAATTCTTAGGAGTTTACATATCACATACCATTTTCATAAAGCTGGACAAACACCAAATAATATACATTTTGGATATATATAGTAATTCTATGAGCAAGGGAATGACAAACACAAAATTCCAGATTGCAGTGACCTCTGGGGTAGGACAAATGGCAAACACATGGATGCAAATTATTGGGAATGTTCTAGCCCTGGAGCTGAATGGTTGGTTCACAGATGCTTTATTATCCTTTAAAACACACAAATATAATGTATAAGACACATTAAATATTTGAAGGTATAGGCAAAGAAAACAAAGAGGAGGAATACAATGTCGGTCCAGACACATCCAGTGTGCATGGATTCCCTGTAAACACAGTGCTGTCTTCATTATGCATCATCATAGAAACGCAGAGGGCTGTGGGGTGGCTAGACCAGGAGGCAGAAGGACCTCAGACTGGAAGAAGACATTCCTCCCTCTGAGCCTCAGTTTCTCGATACACAAAATAAGGGTGTGAACCCTACCAGCGATGACAAATGGCTGGCACACATATCATAGGTCTCGCCTTCATCACCTACTGCACACCTGGCTAATAGATTACAGCACTTTTTCTCACAGAGCACACAGACAACTTTGGACTCCTCAGCTTGGCACTGCAGGTTGCCAGGGTTGATGGATCAGCCATGGCACACCAAATGACACCCACTTGCTGATCCAGAGAGTCCATCCAGTTAGAGTCTGAGAGTTTGGAAGCCCAGCCAGCAGACGTTAGGCACCTAGCTGCCCCGCAGGAAGGAGTCCACTGGCATTGGAGTCGGCCCAGGCCAGAGACCCTGACACCTGGAAGCGTGAAGCCTCAGCTTCTTCATCACCCACCTCTGCAGCTTCCCATCTCCTGCAGCCAGCCCAGTCCCTCACTGTCTAGCTATCATTTGCCCAGGCCTCCCTATTCCAATCAGTTGAGTGGGCAAGCTCCTGGCAGCCCTATCCTGGTGAACTTTGCCGCACTTGAAAACAGTGTGACTAGCACAGAGGAGAGGCAGGGCTCATCATCACTCTCTAATCCGGGGGGACCTACAGAAAATGGCCCCATTGTGCGATATGATCTTACCCAGCCAGCTGGTCCCCAGGAAGCCAACCCCCACTTATGGTAAGCAGGCAGAACAGACTGCATTCCTTCTACTACCTTTGCAGAGGCAGGCCTCCTACCTTTGCTGTTGAGCTACTCCTCTTCCCCAAACCTGGTCAGTCCAGCTTCCATTCCCTTGTAGCCTCAGTTGAAAAGAATCTTCCCCATTGCTCCTGCCCCAGCTGCCTTCCTCCCCAGTGTGAAGTAATTACCCCTCCTCTAGGTGTTCAGGACATAGAGTTCTGGTTCTCACAGTGTATGCAAACACCACCTACCACTTTTTACTTGCAAAGGCACTGAAGCAAGAATGCTTGGATTCTCAAGAATAAAGATACCAGAGGTTCATTCTGGTCCCTGCTGCTCCCAGGCTCATCTTCTTTGAAGCTTTGAAAACTTTATCCACCCTGTCTCCTTGCTCTACAACCCCTCACCCCCATTCCATGCCATCTCAGTAAGCTCCCTACCTGGATGATTCCAATTCCCTCTTTAAACCCTCTTAGACAACCCCTCCTCAAGGCATCTCCCTTGCCTTCCCTTTGCCCAGCATCACTTATCCTCATTACCTGTTAGAACACACAGAGGATTCCAGTCCTGCTGCTTGCATGTCTGCCTTTCCTTTTATGGGACAGATTTGTGAAAGCAAGGCTCATGACTGACTCATCCCATTACCTCCAGCCCTCAGCACAGGACCTGGCCCATAGTGGGGAGGAAGCAGGGCCTCAAAGAAGTTTGAGCTAAATACCTGGTCTCTGTCTGATATGGTTTGACTGTGTCCCCATCCAAATCTCATCCTGACTTCCCACATATTGTGGGAAGGTCCCAGTGGGAGGTAATTGAATCATGGGGGCAGGTTTTTCCCATGCTGTTCTCGTAATAGTGAATAAGTCCAATGAGATCTGATGGTTCTATAAGGGGACATTTCCCTGTACAAGTTCTGTCTTTGCCTGCTTCCATCCATGTAAGATGTGACTTGCTCCTCCTTGCCTTCCACCATGATTGTGAGGCTTCCCCAGCCACATGGATCTGTAAGTCCATTAAACCTCTTTCTTTTGTAAATTACCCAGTCTCAGATATGTCTTTATCAGCAGCATGAAAACAGACTAATACACTGTCTTCATGGAAATTATAGTTTAGTGAAAGACATGATAACAAAGAAAGTGAATTCTAGGTACCTTGTACACAGACCAGATAATTCTTTCCTGAGAATGTTACATTTAAGCTGAGATCTCACTGGTAAAGAAATGTGAATTAGGCAACAACAACAACAACAAAATGGTGTAAAGAACTTTCCAACGAAAGAGAATAACATAGAGAAATGTCTAAGGTGGGAAGAGCAACATGTATAACTACTGAACTACTGAAAAGCCAGAGAGTCCTCAGCAAGAGATAGGGCAATAAGCAAGAGCTCATAGACCACATACATCAATCAGGGCAGGCTAGGTGATGCTAAGTAACAAGTGACTCCATATAGCAAGGGTCAACAAGGGAATTCATCTGTCACGCTATATGCCACCATTGCTCTGCTCTGCATCCTCTTGGATTTGGACTCAGGCTCACTGAGCAGGCTTTATCTGGAACATCACCTTGGTCACAGCAGTAAGAAAAGAAGTGATCCTTACAGTGCTGGTGTTTACAGTGTGCCCACATTTCCCTCATTTGTCATCTGCTAACCCTTTGCCATGCCTGAGAAAGGCAAGAATAGGGCTGCAGGACCCTCTGACAAGGAGGGCAGTATATCCAAAGGCACTGAGGGAGTGAGCAGTATTCCCATTCCACATCATGGTCGAAGTTTTGATGTCTATCATGTAGGGGCACTGGAAAACAATTGACTACATTTTCTACTTTTTACCAATCTGTTAGTATTGAGAAGGAAAACAAATTGAAAACAGGCAAGAGTGAGTGGATTTGGGGAGAAAAATGAGGAGGCCATTTCAGTTTTCTGGGCAAGAATAAAAGGGTACTACTTTAAGACTAGGATCAGGGCAATGGAAATGGAGAAGAGCCAACAGATTTTAAGATATGAGGAGGTAGTGATGTGTAGACAGAAGCAGATGAGAGATGATGTGGCCCAAGGATGGTGGAAGAAATGCAGCAGACTTGGTTCCTGGTGACTTGCCAGATGCTGACTCCTGTTTTCTGGGAAGTCCAACGACTCCATTCTCATTTTTGAGTTCTCTATGTTCTCCTAATACATCTGTTACATTCAGGGGTCTCTATTCTACCCAACAGCCACTGTCAATTTCAGTCTGTCTTCCCAATCTACCTATGTGCCCTTGCTAGAGTGTCAGCTCCTTGAGGAGAGAGGTGTCATCAGTCCGGATGATCCCTGGATCAGCGTCTAGTCAAGACTTGAGAATGTCTCCAACACAGAGAAGTAGGCAGAGCCAGGGGTTGGGAGAGGTGATTCCTGGTGACATCATCCAGCACCCAGGTACAACTAAAGTGAAGTTGGCCCAGCATAGTATTACCAGCACGGAAATGGCCATAAAGGTCACCTACAAATAGCAGAGCAACTCTAACAGTGTTCATTAGTATTTGTAGGTGGCATAGTTTGTATAGTTAGTGTTGTAGTTAGCATTCCTAGTTAGAGTTTGTAGTTAGTGAAGCTAGGAGGTCACTTGCCAGTGACCTCTGTGGCACAGTTTGGCTTCCAACTCTGCTGATGACAAGACCCTTATTAGAGATTACAAGCTCCTCAAGAAAATAACCAAGGCAGCTTCACCAAGGTAAAGTTGGGCTGGAACATTCTCACAGGGACCCAGGTGGCTGTGAATGTCATCCTGAAAGATCAGCAGAGATCCTCCAGCCTCCAGAATGTACAGTGAGAGATCAGCATTATGAAGGCTCCAAATCATCCCAATGTCATCAAGCTCTTTCAAGTGATCAACACCATGGACACCTTGTGTTTAGTCCTGGAGTCCAACAGCAGTGGAGAGTCTTTTGACTATATCCTAGAACATGGCCTATGAAGGAGAAGAGGCCCAAAGCAAGTTTAGGCAAATTGGATCTGCTGTACAATACCACCACCAAAAGAAAATCATCCACAGGGACCTGAAGCCCTAGAACTTCCTTCTACATGCCAACTACAGCATAAAAATAGTTGGCTTTGGCTTTGGCACAACATTCAGTGATGACCAGAAGCTGGGGAACTTTTTGGAGATTCCATCTTGAGCTGTCTCAGAACTCTACCCCAGCCAAAAATATGATGGCCCCATGGTGGACTTGTGGAGCTTGGACATAATTCTATGCACCACGGTCACCAGGGTTCTGACATTTGTCAAACAGACCCTTGAGCTAAATTGATTGACAAGTCCAGCGGTCTTAAAGATTCAGGTTTACTAAAGGCTCTACTTAGAGCTAAATTTCTTAATCGCCTGGAGACTAAACTTATTGATTTAGTTTTCATTGTATTATAATTAATGCAGAAAGAAGATGGAACTGAATAGAAATAAAAATATTACATGAACTCAAAGTATCTAGATTCCAAGGTAATTTTTTTACTAGATACTGATTGAAAAGAAAAAAAGAAAAAACCTCACAGGACTAAGAAGAACAAGAAAAGGCCATCTTGCCATATGTGAGGTTCATATATTCCCTGGCACAAAATGATAGCTCAGCTGCTAAAAATTTTACTGTTTGTGACTTTGGGGGGAAGCTTTCACCACTGCAATGATTCAGGCATTTGATTCTTTGGAAACTGTGTAGAAAATAATATATACAAGGCAATGAAATTGGCTAGCTATACTAGGGTACACTGATACCCTAGAAAAGAATTATGAGAAAGTTAGGAATAAATATCAATTAAAAACAGTATATTCAGAACTCATTTATTAAATGTCTCTTATATGCCAGATTTGTAAGAGACACAGAAAAAAGAAAAAAAAAAAAAACAACTTTGGATATGGTCCTTAATTTCAAGGAGTCCATGTGACATTATACCACCTTAAATTCTCATGACTAGCAAAAGACATGCGTGCTCTTTCCACCTGCTTATAGTACTGATTGCTTGAGGAAAATAAGGCGCAGAGAAATGAAAGGGCATTTAGACCCATTTCTTGAACAAATTGCTTTATCCATTCTATTTCCAACTTGCAAGGAAAAGTTTTACACCCCTTTAGGGAGGATCCTTCCAAAACTCCTAGGCTTCTATTTTTTTCTCACAGGAAATACCTTTAACTACAGAGAACATCTGATGCCTATTATTCCGGTAACATCCTCTCTGTCCTGGATGGTGGGTATTTTTCAAGTTGTTAATGGATCATCCTGCAGGTTCAGCCGCCTTCCTCCTTCAAATGCCCAGATCTCTTGTGAATGTTTCTTCAATAATCTCACCCACAGGACCAAAAGCATTTCAAAATTATGAGCAGGGTGGGGAAGAAAAGAGAGAGTCTGTAAGTATAATACACTTAAAATAAAAATCATTAGCAATTATTCAGTTGGCAAAAGCAAACTCCTTCCCTCAGTGTCAAATAAAGACATTCTGATAAGCACTGTTGCCATCTCTTAAACCATCATTTTGCAAATTATTTTCACCATGCAGAAGGGACACCTTAGAGAATGACAGCTCTAGACATTATTTCTATCATTCCAATTCCTCCTCTGAGGCTCCCACAGCCCCATTCCTCAGCACACACATTGCTTTGGGAGTAGTGACTATTGCCACAGAGATGTCTTTAGATTGAGCTTCATTGTTAGTCAATACAAAAGTGAAATGACCTAGGATTTTGATTCAGTAGGCAACATACTATGTGTATAAAATATATCTAAAGAGGAAAATTAAAAATTTGCCATCTTTGGAATTTACTTCCTATGGCTAAAAGCTAGATATCAGGCTTCTTTTAATCATTTTCATCCTCTTTAACTTCAAGCTCTTTCTTGTACACCATCCTGTGTGTGTATGTACATGTGTGTATATACCTAACCCATTCCTACTCATTATTTTTATATTAGTGCAAGAACATCAGTAGATCAGTTACTCATCAACCCAAGCTGAATATGTCATCAATTAAAAATAGTTACTGATGATTCTCATATTTCACAATTTTAGTATTCTTTTAACAGGTACCTAGATGTCTATTTAAATCCAAATAGTCAAACAATAATAATAACAAGATTGTTTTCACAGGACATTGATGTTTGATATAACACACTTGAAGGAATTTTGATTGTTTAATTAAATTGATACTCTCTTGTAATAAGAAATCTACACAACCACTTTGGAAAACTGTTGACATTATTTACTAAACCTGAAAATACACAGGATTTCCACTCCTGAATAATACCTATATATGTGTGCACAAAGAGATGTGCAAAAGATTATTCATTGTGGAATCATCTGTAATGAAATAAAGTGGAAACAACTCAATTGTCTATCACCTGGAAAATGGAGAAATAAAATTATGTATATTCATATAATAAAGTCTTTTATAGCAATAAGAATGAATGAACCAAGCTACATACAACAAGAATATAACTCATAACCTAATGTCAAGCAAAAAATGTCAGACACAAAGGAATGATACTGAATGATTCCATGTATGTAAATGACACAAAGAAGCAATCTATTCTATATATTAATCTATGATGACATACTAACAGCAGTGGCAGTAGAGCCACAAGGATAGTGCCTGAGAAGAAGCACAGGGGGATCCTTGGATATTTCATGATGTTGTCTTTCTTGAGTGGGTGGTGGTTTAATGGATGTTTACCTTGAGATAACTGATTCAGCTGTACATCCATGTAATATGCATTCTTTCTTTAATAAAAAGTTTTAAAAGAAGTAATGATACATCATCAATATTTCTGATGCACGGAGGAAGCATTATGTGGAAAAGCACCAACAAGTCTTTGTTAAAAAGTGACTTGGAAGAGTTAGACTCTGAATGTGAAGTTTTAGGAATATCTTAAGCAATTTATTTTGCTTGCATGTTTATTTTTATTATGCACAAGGAGAATATATGATAAAATTCTCTGTATAAGTAAGCCTTAGAGATCTCCTTTAATTAAAGTATCAATTTAAAATTCTGAGTGAGATGGAAGTATAGTGACAGGTTTTTTTCTTAGTAGTACATAAAATAATGGTACATTTTACTATCAATGGTTTCTTAGATTTGATGGTATATAATATAAAAGTTATTGTTTATAAATTTAATGTATCCAACAAAAGGATGTGGATGGCAGTGAAATTAGGAAGTTGGCATAATCATAAAGAAATGTTGAAGCACCGGCCATGTAAATGCGAAGCTGAGTCAATGTAAGCAATAGTAGTACTAAGCTCTGCAAGTCTTAACTTGTACAGCGATTACGCAGAGTAACAGTTAAGCATAAAATCCAAGCAAAGAAAGAAGGAATTTAGAAGATGGATTAAATGAGAGCTGCATATCTGCTGTGGTTTTTAAAATTTCTGGTTAGCCCAGGGGAATTATTCAGCTTAGGTCCACCAACATGGGCTAATTGCAATTACAGTTATGAGAATGAACCAAATATCTGCATCTTCCTAACTCCCACTTTTACTTTGTTTCTAAGTTGCCTGTGTACTTGTGTTATCTCCCCCACCAGACCATGACACCCTAACAACAGGAATAGTCATATTTCTCTTCCATCCTCTATAGCATCCAGGTAGTGCCGAACATATAATAGACAATTAGTAATCCCCCCGCCCCCGCCCCGAACACCTCTGCATTGTAATGTCTAAAGTCAAGTATGATCCAGGCAGTTTTTGCCAAAGACATCAAGAGGAACCTCAAGCGCTCCGAATGTTAATTCACCTTCACTGACCGTAAGCACCAGAATTACTTTCCTATAATACCTAGCTGAAACCTGTCTTCCCAGTTTATACACACGTTTGGGGTTAAGACGCAGTTGTAATTCATGTTTCATAGACTCAACTGCTAATGTAGAAGTTCCAGGCTCCTACAAAATCCCCACCACCACACAAATATTTCTGGGCACCTCCAGTAGATGGCTCACCTATACTTAGTAACAAATCCACTCCTGGTGTCTGCTACTGCCCCCTCCTGTCTTTTCTACCAGCACATCTTCCAGCCAACACCATGCTCAATGGGTACTTCTCTCTCCCAGCAGAGAGGAAATAGCTGCATTTTACAATGTTCTCTTGGAAAGGAGGCAGATAATCCACTTGCCTCCTTTGGGGGTCATAATCTGTTAAAGAACTATTCAGGCCAAGCTGCTGGTGCACTAATGTCTTAAATTTAGAGAAATAGCCCTTCCAGTCTTTACTTTGTTCTCTCCTCACAACAGTATTGAAGTATTCATGTTGTGGAGGCTGGGCTTGGAGATAAATTGCAACAATACACTCAGTGAGATCACAAAAACTGCCTCTCCCTTTGGTCTCAATACAGCCTTTGGAAAAAGGCCCCTTTGGAATGTGGTAACAAAATCTTTCTTTGAGTCACCAAACTGTCACCTAAATTTGTTGTACGAATATCCTTAAATATACAGCTGATTGGGGCACTTGACTTTAAACCAGCAATTATTGATTTGGATATTGTGTTTAATGTATAAAAACAACTGCCTTTTGTTTCTAGAGATTTCAAGTCCTGGCAGGTTCCTCGGGCTAGGGTGGCCTAGCCTACAGATGCCTGGCTCCTGAATAGAGAGGATCTAATGGCTATTTTCCGGGACAGACGGAAGCATCAGGACTGGGCAGCTACTGTTGCTCTTGCTGAGTTGCTAGAGAGGTGACATCATCCAATTTGCTTGGTGTTTGCTTAGACCCTCTCACTCAATGCTTTCTGTGTAAAAGCCGACTCATTGTACCTTCTTCTAGTTTCTCATCGTAAATCAAAAAGTTAGTCCTTATTTCAGACCAATCTACCATTTGTGACTGGATCTATCTTCTTTGCCTCTCTTCCAGGAATCTCCTCAGCCTCCTAGAAACAGGCTTCTGCAAGCCATTACAAAGCTTAGGAGGCATGCCCAGGCATGACTAGAGTTTAGGAGTGGGCAGAGTTCATACTACAGCTATCATGATCCCATCTTCAGTTAGTTAGGACATGGCAGAAGAGCTTGCGCTGGTTATTTCCACTAGTTGGCTCTCATCAACAATTAAATTTCAGAAACACCCTTCTAAGACATCATTTTGTCTTAGAAATACATTAAAAAGTCAAAAGTGTCACAAGTGTGAGAAGTATTATGAAGAAGGCAGTTTATCTCATAATCTAAGGATTATCTGTCATAAGACAGGTTTCTATCTCATTTTTGGCAAAGCTAAAACAATTCTTTTTCCTGATTCCTTTTCAGGTAAAGACATTCATTTCTGCTGAGGGCAATATTTTGTGATGAAGACTTGTAATGAATAAAACAGTAGCACTTGTGTGGTTTTGAAATTGCTCATACTTATACAGTTATTTACTTACTGAACTAAATATGGATTCTGAATAGAGGCATATAGTGACTTAGATGAATGTAGACTCTGGGTTGAAATAATGAAAAGCTTGGAGGAATGATTGAAGCAGTGTTCACTGAGTTGTGCATGTGAAGTGTGAAGCTACATGCACCATCCTTACATTTAATATAGTTTAGTGTTCTGGAATGACAGTCGATCACGATGTATTTCAGTGGGTTAGAGTATTAATTATACAAACATGTCTACCAAAGTCATTAAGTCAATAAAGAAATTAAGAAAGAGCTAGGTATGGCAAATATACGAAAGAGAGCTGTTCTGAAATATTGCCCCGAGAGACTAGAATTTCTTTCTTTCTTTCTTATTTATTTATTTACTCTTTTGAGAGATGGTCTCACTCTGTGCCTGGACTGGAGTGCAGTAACGCCATCTCAGCTCACTGCAGCCTTGACTTTCCGGGTTTATCCGATCCTCCCACCTCAGCCTCCGGTGTTTCTGAGACCACAGGCATGCGCAACTACGCCTGGCCAATTTTTTGTATTTTTGTAGAGACGGAGTAATGCCATGTTGCCCGGGCTGGTCTCAAACTCCTGGGGTCAAGCGATCCGCCAACCTCGGCTTCCCAAAGTGCTGGGATTACAGGCATGAGCTACGGCGCCAGGCTGGTTTAACTTTTAAAACTGGATTTTCTAACAGAGCTTCAGTCAAATCAGTTGACTCTCTATCCCCCTCTCCTGGAAGCTATTGGTACTCAGTGGTTTAAAAAATAAATTAAAAACCCCTTGCTGGAGCGTTAGAAATTTTTTTGAAAATTCCAGTATTCACCCTTTGCTTTCAACTGTACTTGCCAATGCTTTTATCTTGATTCCAGAATTTCTTCATTCTTTATAAAGAATTCATCTCTGATATAATTCTTATTGAGACATATTGAAGAAAAAGTAAAATAAGAATTTAGAGCTCTGATTATATAGGAGTAGACTCATACTTCATTTACTTTTTTCAGTTACTGTACTTGCTCAACTAAATACCATTTAACGATGTATTTGTTTTGATAAATGTCACCTAAGGAAAGCCAAAAACTTTAGATGTGTTTAATTTCACATGCTATTTTCCTCTTCCCATCTTTCCCTCCAGTTCCCACATCCCCAGTCTGCCCTCATCCCTCACCCCTCACCACCCTATAGAGATATCCTTGTGTCTGTCCAGCCAGGGACCATCATTCTCTTCTAAATTAGAGTGAGAAAACAATCTAACAACATCTTAACTAACCTTAGAGAGTGAGTAGAGAAAAGCATCACCACCAAACCATAAATAGGTGACTTAGGTTGATGAATTGTAACCTTTTTCGGGCATTGTGGTCAATTCTCTAAAAATGCTATTTAGTGGACTAAGACCTCCACTTTAAAATTTCATTTCAAACGAGGCTGTTTTCATAGTCCATGGCCTGCAATTGCCATGCCAGACCTATGGCAGTTACTGACTCAGAGCTTTGCTGAATTACCAAATCCTCTTTTATGACATTTCTGGTATTTTCTTTACCTGTGCCAGCCTCCTTTCCTTCATAAGTCAGGGTATAAGCACAAGGCTGTAGAACCTGCAGGTTCAGAAACCCGAATACCACATTGCTCCTTAAGCTCGTGTATTCACCAGGAGGTACCTCTCACTTTCCCTCTCAAATCACTTTCAAATGCTCCAGCTTCGATTAGTCATCATGTGATGGTGTCTTTATTTCCAATAATTTTTTAAAATATTAAGTAAATGACAGAACATTAAACTAATAAGATTAATCGTCCTAGGTGACTCATTAGAATTAGCTCTGCTACTTCATATTCACATTTTTTTAACTGGTCTCTAATTATCTAGCTGAAACTCTTAATGCTTTGGATGAACAGCCTGGCTCAAAGACTTTTTTACTTCCTATAAAATATAATTTGGATTCTGGAAAGGTGTTAGGAATGCTACATGAGTGTTTAAAACGTCATAGGAAAAGAAATAGATTAATGCTAAGATTTCATTTAAAACAGCTCTGGAAATTTTGAGACATTATCACCTGCCTCTAGTTAGAAAAATATTAATTTCTAATGATTCCTATTAGACATTAGGATAAGAAACTTTTAAGAAGAAACAATTAGAGACTTTATCTTCTTTAAGGGCATAGTTTCTTATTTTTGTGCCAAACAAAAACAAAAACAAAAACAAAAAAACAAAAACAGATCTGGTGCATGGTGAAGACTTTATATAGTAAAAAATGTTCCCTCCAGGGCAACACTGCCACATCTCACCAGCTCCTCATGAGCAGTGAGCACCTGAAGGTCATCCACTCTTCTGAAGACCTGCTCCTACATTCTTAATTTGCTTAATTACAATTTGTTCTCCATATTGCCATCAGAATTGCCTTTCTAAAATGCAAATTGATCCTGTCAGTCCCTGTTTAATTGCAGCTCCCTCTTGTCCTTAAGAAAACCTTTCTATCTGTTCACCTAAATTTTTCTAGCACCTCGTGGTGTATTTCACATATAATAATTATGGATGCGTGGGTAGATGGATGGGTGGATGGGAGCATGGATACAATTAGCAGATTTTCCATAGTACAGACTTCCAGCTTCATACAGAATTTGGTGGACAGCAATTATGGAGCTTAGTACAACTTCCCACTAAAATAAGTACAAAGAAAAAAACCAAAACTCACAACACCATAAACTAACATTTAAAAGCAATTTAATTGTGTTCAGAAAAATATACCCAAGTTTTGCCTCCTAACACATTTAGATTCCATCTCATGAAAAATCTCATCTCATGAAAAATCTGGGACAAGCAAACACATCTTCACCAAATTAAGCTAAATAAACTAAGTGTTCAACTTAAACTTAGGAAAGAAAAGTGCCAAGAAGAAGGACAAATGAATTAATAAAGATAAAAGCATATCTTAATTAGCTAGCATAAAGCCAGTAGTATATTAACAAATCTAAAAGTTCGTTCTCAAAAAGACCAATAATGTGATTATACTTTTGATGATATATCATGAAATTGGAAAAATCCATCAATATTAGCATGAATAAATAAATTGTGTTCTAATCACACAATTGGATACTATACATTAATATGAAAAATCTCTAGCTGCACGCACTGTATTAGTTCATTTTCACAGTGCTTTAAAGAAATACCCGAGACTGGGAAATTTATAAAGGAAAGAGGTTTAATTGACTCACAGCTCCACATGACTGGGGAGGACTCCAGAAACTTACAATCATGGTGGAAGGTGAAGGGGAAGCAGGACCTTCTTCACAAGGCATCAGGAGGGACAAAAGAGTGAAGGAGAAACTTCCAAACATTTATAAAACCATCAGATCTCATGAGAACTAATTCACTATCATGAGAACAGAATGGGGAAAACCACCCCCATTGATCCAATCACCTCCCTGCCTCGACATGTGGGGATTAAAGGTCTCTCCCTCAACGCATGGGGATTACAGTTCAAGATGAGATTTGGGTGGGTACACAGAGCCAAACAATGTCACACCAGCACACTTGAATCTTAAAAATACAATTTTAGGCAATGGATTCCAGACCAAAAAAAAATTATGTATTATACATTGTATACTTCTATTTATAAAAATTTCAAAAAACAGAAAAATAGTCTATGGTGTTAGAAATCAGGATACCTTTGAGGAGAATTATCTATAATGAATATTTTCATTGGTAGAGTGCTTGTATGTGTCTGTATGGGAGATTCTTGAGCTGCTGGTAATATTCTATTTCTTGACCTAGGTGGTTACGTGGATATATTTGATTTAATTATTAAGTAATATACTTTGATTTCTGCATTTTAAAATATATATGTTCTACTTCAATTCAAAAAGTTTTAAATTGTGACCAAAAGTTTTAAATTGTGACCAAAATGTTGATAGAGATATGAACAGTGAAATCCAGGCTGACAAGATCGCTGATGAAAATGAGGAATATAGTGTAAACTGGAGTAAAGGTTACCTGTGTTATGCCTCAGCAAAGAACTTAGCTGCATCATTTTCTCATCCTAGGGATATGTGGAAGTCTGAACTTAAGAGTGATGACTTAGGGTATCTGGCAGAAGAAATGTATAAGAAGCAAAGCATTCAACATGTGGCATGGCTGCTTCTAACTACCTATGTTTAGATGCAGGAACGAAAACAAGACTTAAAGTTGGAACTTACATTTAAAAGGGAAGCAGGGAGTAAAAGTGTAGAAAATTTGCAACAGTCTGGCATTTTGTTGGAGAAAGAATCCAGAAAGGCTGCAGAGCAACCACTTGCTAGAGATATTAGCATGACTAAAAGGGACCCAAGTGTTAATATCCAAGACAATGGGAAAGGGCCTCAAAGGCATTTCAGAGATCTTTTAGGCAGTTCCTCCCATTGCAGGTCCAGAGGCCTAGGGGAAAGAATGTTTTTGGGGGCCACACCCACGACTCTGCCGCCCTTGCAGCCTCAGGACACTCCTCCTTGCATCCCAGCTCCCGGCTACAGCTGTAGCTCAAAGGGCCTCAGGTACAGTTTGAGGACTCTTCAGGAGGATGCAAGTCATAAGTCTTGGTGGCTTCCATGTGGTGCTAAGCCTGAAGGTGCATAGAATGCAAGAGTGAAGGAGACTCAGCATCTTCCATCTAGATTTCAAAGGATATATAAAAACACTGGGTGCCCAGGCAGAAGCTTGCTAGAGGGTGGAGTCCCCAGAGATACTCTACTGGGCCAGTGCTGATGGTAAATTTGGGGTTTGAGCTCCCACAAGAGTCCTCACTGGGGCACTTCCTAGTAGAGCTGTGGGAAGAGGGCCACTGCCTTCCAGACCTCAAAATGGTAGACCCTCCAGAAGTTTCAATCCTGAACCTGGAAAAGCCACAGAAACTCAACTCCAGCCTTTGAGAGCAGCCACTGGGGTTGCACCCTGCAAAACCATAGAGACAGATTGTCCAAGGCCTTAGGAGGCCACCCTTTGTCCCAGTGTGCCTCAATGGAGCCAAAGGAAATTATTTTGGAGCTTTAAGATTTAATGACTCCCTTCTTGGGTTTCGGACTTGCTTGGGGCCTGTTACCCCTTTCTTGTGGTTGATTTCTCCATTCTGGAATCAAAATGTTTACCCCCCAATACCTGTACCTCTATTGTATCTTGGAAGTGAATAACTTTTTGATCTTACAGGCTCATAGGTGGCAGGAACACACCTCCAGATGAGACTTTGGACTTGGGACTTGAACTTTTGAGTTAATGCTGGAATGAATTAAAACTTTGGGGGACTATGATTGTATTTTGTAATGTGAAAAGAATTTGAGATTTAGGGGGCTAGATGTGGAATGATATGGTTTGGATATTTGTCTCCTGTCAATTTCATGTTGACATGTTGCCTCCAATGTTGGAGATAGGTCTAGTGGCAAGTATTTGGTTCATGAGAACAGATTCCTTATGAAGGGCTTGGTGTTGTCCTTGAGATAATGAGTGAGTTCTCACTCTTTGAGTTCACAGAGATGGGGCTGTTGAATGAGTGTGGCACCTCCTCCCTCTCTCCCTTGCTCCAACTCTTGTCATGTGATATGCCTGCTTCCCCTTCACCTTCTGCCATGATTGGAAGCTTCCTAAGGTCTCACCAGAAGCAGATGCTGGCACCATGCTTTTTGTACACCCTGCAGGATGGTTAGCCAAAATAAAACACTTTTCTTCATAAATTACCCAGTCTCAGGTATTCCTATATAGGAATACAAGAACGAACTAACACAGAACAGATGATGCAAACTGCAAAACCAAAGTAGAAAACAATATGATCATCTCAGCAACACAGAGTATATATTTGAAACAAAAATGTATTTCAGCAAACAAAACCTGGGTGACAGAACAAGACCGGGTCTCAAATTAAAAAGAAGAAGAAAAGAAAACTCTATTCCAGATTTTTGAAAAAATCAATTGAAACAAAGATCACTAACATTTGCCTACCCTGGGGACTCAGAAATTGCTATACTTGTCAATGGTTAAACCTCAGTTTTAGGTAATGTGTGTGTCTATTCTCAGTAGGCCCTTTTCAGAATTTTCTGTTTTGGTGTTAAGTCATAATTTGGGTACTAAAGGAACTCCCTCGTTTTGTGCAAAGCTCCATTTCTATATTTGTACCAAATAGTTGGAAAATTAGAAAAATTCACATTATTTTAAAAAGGTATTCTTTTTTATCATGATAAAGAATGTCTATTTAGATTTTAGTCAATCATACTTAACTCTAAGACATTAGATTATTACATCTCATTAAAGTAAAAAAGAATAAAAATCACTTATCACTTATCCAACTCTGAAAAAAATTCTAGCTAGCTCAATAAGAAAAGTTTAAAAAAGGTGTATAAGTATAGTCTACATTCCTTATTTGTCTCTGGGATTGGAAGTATTTCAGAATTCACAAGTTTTCCGATTTTAGAAATGTTAATTTACTATCTATCTCGTAACAACAGAAACCGGGGCAGTGTTCTGTAATCAGTGATACTTCTAGATTAAAATGTATGAGTGTTCACACAAAGTTGAATCGTTATGACTGTAAACAGCCTCACATCCACTCAAGTCAGCTTTTGGTGCCAAACTTACAAACTTTCCATTTTCAAACTGAATTGCAAATAAAAGATTGTGAAATATGATTAAAAGGTAGACCAAATTATAGTTACCAGTAGGTTATTAGACTAGAAAACCCAAGAGAAATTACAATGGAAATATATAAAGGTGATCATTTATTAAAGTTCTTTTTTATATATGAACAAAACCCAGAAAATATAATAGAAAAGATTATTTTAATCATAGACACAAAACCTAACTTACACAGCAATTAGCGCAACAGGAATGTGTAACTATTTTTTGAAGCAAACTTCAAAACATTATCTGAAGACATGAAATAAATAAGAATTATAAACAAATTCCATTTAATTTGATGAGAAGACATTATATTCTGGAGTTGTCAATACTTTCAGATTAAAATTATTAAAATTTAAGTGTTCAATGATATTCCACTCAATTTCCTAATAAAGACTGTCTTTAAAGTTGATATAAATAATTACAAATTTCATCTGAAAAAAGAAACAGGAAAAATAAACTAGATTTAAAAAATAATAATAATAAGGGGACTTCTATTATCATATAATATTTCACTAAAATATTCACTTACAAGGCAAGAGTAATGAAAACTGTGTGGTAATGGCATAGAAATAAAACAATAGAAACACACATCTTTGTAGTTCTTAGTAGAGTCACTTTTGGAATGCTCAAAAACCCATTATAAATTTAATAGATAAACTTTTCCGTTTTCATTAATTATTTTCTATTTATATTTAGTCTAAAGATATTTTCATTGTTACATACACTTTCATCATATGTACACATAGTTGTTTTTTAAAAAGCAAATAACATACAAGGACATATAATGAAAACAACTTTTTTCTCCTTCTCATCTGATCTTTAGTATTATTTCTAATGGACAACCACGTTTTTAAATAGTAGCTTAATTGGATAAATTTGAAGATATCTTTTATACTGTGATTTTTGCCAACAATATTTCACTTTCTAAATCTAAGTTCCTGCCTACAAGCTATTAGGTTTTTAACCTACAGAATTTCTTTCCTTAGCTTAATTCATATACTGTCAACATTTACCAAATTCCTTCTTCTTAATCCTCAGAAATTTTCAATTTTAAAATATTTTTAGACAATATTTAAGCTGATATCTAGATTAAAAAATGGTAAACTTGCACAATTTTATTGGACTTTTACTCTAGACATGTATATATAAGTGTTGCTGGTAATAATAAAGCACACAGAAAACATCTCCCTATTCAATATTTTTTTTTGCGATATATTCCTTTCCTGAGTATGAAATAAAGGTGTTATGAAAGTCTATTACAGGGCCCAGTGCAGTGATTCAAAGTGCCTGTAATCCCAGCACTTTGGGAGGCTGAGGCAAGAGGATTGCTTGAGGCTAGGAATTTGAGACCAGCCTGGGCAACTTAGTGAGACTTGTCTCTACCAAAAAAAATAGCTGGGCATGGTGGCTTGCACCTTTAGTCCCAGCCTCTCCAGAGGCTGAGGTGGGAGGATCTCTTGAGCCCAGGGGTTTGAGGCTGCAGTGAGCTATGATCATGCCACTGCACTCCAGCCTGGCTGACAGACCAAGACCTTGTCTCAAATTAAAAAAGAAGGAGAAGGAGAAGAAGAAAAGTTTATTCCAGATTTTGGAAAAAAGAATCCGTTGGAACAAAGGTCAGTAACATTTGTCTGTCCTGGAGCCTCAGAAATTACTACATTTGTCAATGGGTAAGCCTCAGTTTTAGCTAATTTGTGTATCTATTCTCAGTATGCCCTTTTCAGGATTTCTGTCTTGGTATTAAGTCACAATACAGGTACTAAAAGAACTTCATCATTTTGTGCAAACCTCCATTTCCATCCTTGTTCCAAATAGTTGAAAAATTGGAAAAAAAAAAATTCACAATGGGATGGGACATTGGCCAGGCTCGTAAGAACTTGACATCTCCTCTGAGATCCCGGGTTCCTCCACATTCAACGTTTTGCTGCAAGCCAAGATCAAGGTAACAAACTGCTGCAAACCAATCTGCCACGAATCAGAGGGTGTCTATAGGCCTGTATCTTCAGCCTATCCACTGTGAAGATAGACTAACATATCCGTTTTTTTAACTTTTATTTCAGGTTCAGAGGTACATGTGAAGGTTTGTTACATAAGCAAACTCATGTCACAGGGGTTTGTTATACAGATTCTTTCGTCACCCAAGTATTAAGCCCAGCACCCAATGTTTAAAATAACACATACAGAAATGTCTACTTGTGCTACAAAACATCATTTGCATAATGAAAATACATGACATCATGCAAAAGAAATAAAAATGTGCTCATGAAGCAAAGTGATTGTAAGTAGAGATGTTGCCTTGACATTAGGATTCAAAATAACTTGCAAATCTTGAGCAAGGGATTTAATCTTTCTAAGCATATTTATTAATAAAGATAAATGCTGACAAGCGATAAAAACTGTATGAGCCCAGGATGAGGAAGCATATTTTATTAGCAGTAATGTGGGTAAACAGCAGGGCTTGAGTCAGTGGTAACCTCACCATGAGTCAGTAGTAACATGATCTGACACTCAAAGGCAGACATATGGTCTGACCCCAATCAAAAACAAAACAAAAAAGTCTTAGGTTCTGAATGCTTCTCTTTAAAAAAGAGAGACAAATTCAAAAGTGTGCAGAAGAAATTAACTAGAATGGAAACCTGACCTCAAACTATATTCTCTGAGGGAAAAATCAAGTAAATAAGGAACTCTATTATGGAAGTTGAAATGGGAGTATGATTACTGTCTTCCAATTACATGGCTGCCTCTGTTCTATGTGTCTTCAAAAGCTAAAAGGGAGACTGATGCTGACTCAGTGTGAAGAGGAACTTTGTAATTTTCAAACGGCCTAATAATGGAAGTGTTGCCTTAGGCTTTCCACATCACTAGAGGTGCACAAGCATAGCTGGAAAAAAATTGCTTGACAAGGTTTTTGCAGGAATCAACAAGGAGTTTAGGCTACATGACCTATAAAGTCTCTCCCAATCCTGAAATCTATGATTCCTTATTCTAAGACAAGAATTTAAAAGTAGCAGAATGTGAGTGCACACCAGATATCGCAACTCCATTATATCATCCTAATTAGTGGAAATTCTCCATGAATCACAGCCATAACGTGTGTGAATAAAAAAGCTAACCAGCTGTGACACCAGACAGGGTCCAAATAATGGTTCTGCTATTTGTTGACTGAGTAGATGTGGACTAATCAATTAACCCCTCTGACCCTCAGTTTCCTGTAAAATGGGAATAACTGCATGCACTTGCAGGAGTGTGGATAGATTTGAGGTAGTATATGGAAAGCGTCTAGCCCTAAAGTGATTCTCAATCCACAGCAGCTATTATTATTACCATCGGAGAATATCTGCAACATAATCATTCAGTTACAATAATGGAATTCTGAACTCAGTTCAACTTGATGAACTTTACTGCCTTACATGAAAGAAAAATACTGATCAAATCAAGTCAGGAATGAAAAGAGAAGAATAGTCTCAACTTTAAGGACCAATATCAAACTTCTTTCTTCACAAGTATAGAATCATTTTAAATTTTGCACATTTCAAAATATTCAAAAATACTGTTTGTTAAATTTCATAAAGGAGAGTATAAATTGATAAGCCTTGGCTAGAAACAAACACAGCTTGACCCGTAATGTGCAAAAGGCATGCCACAGTCCAAGAACAGACAAAATGATCTCAGAGGGCAGCTTCTTTCTCCACTCACTTAAATCCTAAGCCAGAGGTGTGTGATTTCTCAGCAAGGAGCACATTGTTTTATTTTCCCTAGTTTATTTTAGTCATGGAAGTTGGTGAAGATGTGTTAAAATATGTTAAGGATGTTAAAGTATCGAAATGTTGTCATTTCTCCTTCGGAGAGATTAAAGAAGGTGTGAGCATAATTTTCATTACTTTGTGTTTACTAAATTCTGATTGAAAGCATCAATCTTGGTAATATTATGAATATATAGATTTTCTAAAAATTTCCCAGATCTGCTCTTTAGTTTCAGCTGCCAGTATACGGTATTTCATGTGACAGTGGGAAGACTTATGGGCTCTACCTTAAAGAGACCTGGACTTGAGTATGATCTCGGCTCTTGTGTCATCCTTCTAAAACATAAATCAGATCATGTCTGTTCTCAACTCAAAACCCTCCAGGGCCTAAAAGCTCAGAGCCCTTACCACACCCACCGGGCCCTGTGGGATGTGCCTCCTCCACTCCCTGCTCTCAGATGTCATTTCCCTGCCCCTCTTGCCCTCCATCTTTGTATTCTGGCCACCTTGGTCTTTAAGTAGGAATCCATCTCAGGGCCTTTGCACTTACTGTTCTCTCTGCCTGCAATGCTCTTTCCCCAGATATCCATGCAGTTCACTCCCTTTCCTCATTTGGGACTGTGCTCAAATGTCGCCTTTACTGAACATTGCTTCTAAGAAAGGACTCCCCTTCATCACCCTTTAGCCCTCACCTTGCTTGATTATGTTTTCTTTGACATTTAGCATTACCTGACCTTTTATATATTTCTTTGTTTAATTTTTATTAAATATCCGCCTTCCCACTAGACTAAAAGTCCATGAAAGCAGTGACTGTTTGTTTTGCTCACTGCTGTAACCCCAACATGTAGAACAACACTACCTGGTGCATGAAAGACACACAATAAATATGTGTTGAATGAATTAATTAAAGAATTAGTTTGAATAAGACACATAATCTCACT